>NW_028226265.1:0-55294 GCF_052327205.1 Somniosus microcephalus | reverse complement strand
CCCGGCACAAAAACAGCCCTGGCAAAGCCGGGCTCCCCCAGCTGGTATATCTATATAAAGCGGTTCCTTCCTCTTTGTCTGTCCGGCTATACACTCGAAAGTTATAGAGCGTACCTACATGTGCATTACGTCCAAAGAAAGCTTACGATTCCAGAACGGTCGTAAGCGTATTTACTTTTCGCTCGGACAAAAACTGTTTGCGCGTTATACAAAAAACCTTCAAAATTCCAATCATTATCTGCTCATTAGCATTGATTGACTAACGTCAAGGTCGACTAATCCTGTGCCGTCATGATTGACCAATCCTACAGTTCAGTCACCTGCTGGTTGGCCAATCGCTGCGTCAGTGGGCGGGACTAATCGTTTTCATCTCAGGGATCTGTCAGCCATTACTTCAACTACTTCCAGCTCAAAATCTGCCAATCCAGCTTCGAAAAAGTTAGGATCTCTTTTAAAAATAACATAAGATTTACCAAAAACGTTTTATAAGTACTTTCACTTTCATCTTTTAAGGTATTAAAAGCTAGATATGTTTAGCTTAAAAAACAGTGCAAAACGAGCCTAGCATTCTCCAACTGCCGACAGCCTAAATCCAGTCCCAGGCTTCCGGCCCACACATCGACCAGGCCCGAGAGGGGGGACAGACAGGGGCAAGGAGACCGCGCACCCCAAAACTGCCCTCGCACCGCGGGGCTCCCCTGCTAGTATATCTATATATATAAAAGGATAGATCTGTCTGTCTGTCTGTCTATCTGTCTGTCTGTCTGTCCTTCGGTGTGTCTGTCCGGCTATACACTCTAAAGTTATAGAGCGTACCTACACGTGCGTTACATCAAAAGAAAGCTTACGATTCCGGAACGGTCATAAGTGTATTTACGTTTCGGCGAGACAAAAATTGCGCCCGTGCTATCCAAAAAACGTTCAAAATTCCGCTCATTATCCACTCATTAGTATAGAGTGACATTAAGGTCGACCAATCGTACGGTCGAGCGACCCGACGGTCGACCAATCGCTGCGTGGCAGGGGTGGGTTCGTCGCGCATGCGGGCGGGCCCTCCTAGAGTCAAGCGACAGGACGATTGACCAATCCTACGCTTCAGTGTCATGACGGTTGACCGATCGGTGCGTGTGTGGGCGGGCCTTATCGTTCTGAACCGAGGTGAGTGGCCGCCATCTTCATTCCAAACTGTTCATTTATTTTTCCCGCTTTCTGCGTGTTTCTTTTCAAATATACAATTCCAACAAAAAAAAGTTGCTTTTCACACAGAAATTGTTTTTAAAAAAAGTTAATTAATTTGTACATCTTTTCTCTAACCGCTATAATTTTCCTACCTTTCACCGTTTTTGTAGGCCTCAAAGCCTGGGCCTCTCCTCCGCACCAACGCCTGAGCTAGGCACCTCCCGGCCCCAGTAAACTAGCGGCCCCCGATCTCCGCCATCTTTGTGAAGGCTGGGGGGCAGGCCTCAGCCGAGCGTCGCTACTGCCGCCATCTTATTAAAGGCTGGTGCGGCGGTGGTGGCACGGAGCTCCACGGAGCAGGTGCGCGGCGGCATCTCACTCTCCCCCCCAGTCTTTCTCTCTCTCTCTTCCCTGCACCTCCTGAATGCACGGGGGAAGAGGCCCGGGGCACCATGGCCGCTTTCGGAGATTTCAACTCCGTGACAGGTGAGGAAGGTGTTTGTTGTTCACGTTGAGCGGTGAGCACCGGGTTCCCCGGGTGCTGATCCCTGGCGGTGTGGGTGTGGGGCCGGAGCCCGGCTCTTACCTTGCCCCGGAGAGCGGGCGGACTGTGGGGCCTGGAGTAGCAGAGGGGAACAGTCAACAGACAGACGTCAGAGAGACAGAGAAATAGGGAGGGAGGAGTGGGAGAGGACAGGGAGAGGGGGAGGGAGAGGAAGAGTGAGGAGAGGGGCAGGGAGGGAGAGAGGAGAGGGGCAAGGAGGGACAGGGGAGAGAGTGCGGGTGGGGGGAGGGGAGAGGGGGAGGGAGGGTGAGGAGAGGGTGAGGAGAGGGGCAGGGAGGGAGAGGACAAGGGGGGAGAGAGGGAGAGAGAGTAAAGCAGGGAGAGACAGTGGGAGTGAGAGAGAGAGGATGAGGGAGGGTGAGGGTGAGGAGAGGGGGAGGGAGGGAGAGGACAGGGGGAGAGGGGGAGGGAGAGAGAGTAAAGCAGGGAGAGGCGGGGAGGGAGAGAGAGGTTGAGGGAGGGAAAGAATGATGGGGTGGGACAGGGAGGGAGAGCTTACCTTCTTCCTTCCTTTGCAGGGGTCCATCGGGCCACCTTCCCCCCGTCTCTCTCTCTCTTCCCCCCCATCGTTCTCTCTCTTCCCCCCCAGTCACTCTCTCTCTTCCCCCCCAGTCGCTCTCTCTCTTCCCCCCAGTCGCTCTCTCTAGTCCCCCCAGTCGCTCTCTGTCTTCCCCCCCAGTCGCTCTCTCTCTTCCCCACCAGTCGCTCTCTCTCTTCCCCCCCAGTCGCTCTCTCTCTTCCCCACCAGTCGCTCTCGCTCTTCCCCCCAAGTCGCTCTCTCCTCTTCCCCCCCCCAGGCGCGGTCTCTCTTCCCCCCTAGTGGCTCTCTCTCTTCCCCCCCCTGTGGTTTTCTCTCTTCCCCCCCAGTGGCTCTCTCTCTTCACCCCCAGTCCCTCTCTCTCTTCCCCCCCAGTTGCTCTCTGCCTTGCCCCCAGTCACTCTCTCTCTTCCCCCCAGTCACTCTCTCTCTTCCCCCCAGTCACTCTCTGTCTTCCCACCCAGTCGCTCTCACTCTTCCCCCCCAGTCGCTCTCACTCTTCCCCCCAGTCGCTCTCTCTCATCCAACAACAACATGCCCTCAAAAAAGCACGGCACGCCGGGCACTCCAACATTTATATATATAAAAGGGTCAATCTATCTCTCTGTCTGTCCTTCCATCTGTCTGTCCGGCTATACACTTTAAAGTTATAGAGCCTACCTACACGTGCATTGCATCAAAGGAAAGCTTACGATTCCGGAACGGTCATAAGCGTATTTACGTTTTGGCGAGACAAAGATTGCGCCCGCGGTATCCAGAAAACTTTCAAAATTCTGCTCATTATCCGCTCATTAGCATCGAGTGACGTGAAGGTCGACCAATCGTCCAGTCGAGCAACCCGAACGTCGACCAATCGCTGCGTCGCGGGTGCGGGTTCGTCGCTCATGCGGGCGGGCACTCCTACAGTCGAGTGACAGGACGATTGACCAATCCTACGCTTCAGTGACATGACGGTTGACCAATCGGTGTGTGTGTGGGCGGGCCTTACCATTTTGAACCGAGGTGAGTGGCCGCCATCTTGATTCCAAACTGTTCATTTCTTTTTCCCGCTTTCTGCATGTTTCTTTTCAAATCTACATTTCCTGCAAAAAAATAGTTGCTTTTAAAACACAAATTGTGAATTAATTTTTAAATCTTTTCTCTAACCTCTATAATTTTCCTACCATTCACCATATTTCCAGGCCCGGGGCCTAGGCTTCTCCAACTGCCAGCAGCGCAACTCCAGTCCCAGGCCCCCGGCCTAGACAGGGACCAACACTGCCAGAGGGGAAAGGGTGTGCTGTTTCAGCTCCATTCCCGGGGTCGGTAGGTGGGGAGGCTTCATAAGCAACTGGGGTAGGTCGCACGCCCCGAATAATAATCTGAAGATCCCGTGTTTGCAGCTGAGGGGATTTCTTCTGCTGACAGCCCCAGGTTAACGGCAGCCATCTTTGTCAAGGAGGGTGAAAAGTTTCAGTGCGACGCCATTTTGATTCAGTGTGTAACAGTGTGTACGCGCGGCCATCTTAGTACAGGAACATAGAGCGGGTGGGGCTTCAGTGCTCCCAATCGGGTCCTGGTGTCCGGGAGAGTCAATTGACTGTGTGGGCGGGGCCTAATCATTCCAACTGAAAAGCAAGCAGCGGCCATTGTCTGTGATACAACACACTGACAGGTCAGGACCTCTTCTTTAATCAAAAGATTGGTGAGGTTGTAAAGTGTATGTTATAGAAAGATTTACCAAAAATGTTTTATAAATACTTTAACTTTCATGTTTCAAGGTATTAAGAGGTAGGCTGGGCCATGTCAATGCAGGGGCTGGAGGCCTATGCTTCTCCAACGGCCAGCAGCACAACTTCACTCCCAGGCTTCCAGCCCAGACAGGGGCCAACACTGGCAGAGGGTCTGCTGGCTCCCCCCTCCCTTTCACCCCACTTCCCCCCTCCTTCCCCCACACAACATTCCCCCGAACCCCCCTCCATCTCCCCCCTCCCCTCCCTCTCCCCCCTCCTTTTCCAACTCCCTCACCCCCTTCCCCCCACCCCCAAACACCCCCACCCCCCCTTCCACCTCCACACCCCCCACCCCCCCTTTCCCCCACAACCCCCTTCCCCCCCACCCCCTTCCCCCCCACCCGTTCCCTTCCACTTCCCCCTTCCTTTCCTTCCCCCCTTCCTTCGCTTTCCCACCACCCACCCTTCCCCCCCTACCCACCCCTTTCTCCCCCAACCCCCCCACCCCTGTCTCCCCCACACCCCAACCCTTTCTCCCCCCACCCCTCAACCCTTTCTCCCCCCACCCCCCACCCTTTCTCTCCCCCACCCCCACACCCCTTTCTCCCACCCACCCCCTTTCTCCCAACCCCCCGCGCACCCACACCTTTCTCCCAGCCCCTCACCCACCCACCCCTTTCTCGCACCCCCCCCACACAACCCACCCCACCCACCCACCAACCCCTTTCTCCCACCCGCCCCTCCACCCACCCCTTTCTCCCACCCCCCCACCCACCACTTTCACCCACCCCCCCCACCCACCCGTTGCTCCCCAACCGCTTGCTCCCCCACCACTTGCTCCCCCACCTCTTGCTCCCCCACCACTTGCTCCCCCACCCCTTTCCCCTTTCTCTCCTTCCCTCTGTCTCTCTCTCTCCTTCCCTCTGTCTCTGTCTCTCTCTCCCTCTCTCTCTCTCATTCCCTCTTTCCCTCCTTTGCTATCTGTCTCTCTCTCCTTCCCTCTCTCTCTCCTTCCCTCTCTCTCTCCTTCCCTCTTGCTCTCCTTCACTCTCTCTCCTTCCCTCTCTCTCTCCTTCCCTCTCTCTCTCTCTCTCTCTTCTGCCCGTGTCTCTCTCTTCCCCCGTCTCTCTCTTCCCCCGTCTCTCTCTTCCCCCCATCTCTCTCTTGCCCCCAGTCGCTCTCTCTCTTCCCCCCAGTCACTCTCTCTCTTCCCCCCCAGTCGCTCTCTCTCTCTTCCCCCTGGTCGCTCTCTCCCTTCCCCCCAGTCGCTTTCTCTCTTCCCCCCAGTCACTCTCTTTCTCTCTTCCAACAAAAACATGCCCTCAAAAATCCCTCAGCACCGCCGGGCACTTCAGCTAGTATATCTATATATATAAAGGATACATCTGTCCGTCTGTCTGTCTGTCTTCTGTCTGCTTGCCTGTCTGTCTGTCTATCTGTCTGTGTGTCTGTCCTTCAGTGTGTCTGTCCGGCTATACACTCTAAAGTTATAGAGCGTACCTACGCATGCATTACATCAAAAGAAAGCTTATGATTCCGGAACGGTCATAAGCGTATTTACGTTTCGGCGAGACAAAAATTGCGGCCGTGGCATCCAAAAAACGTTCAAAATTCTGCTCATTATCCGCTCATTAGCATAGAGTCACAGCATAGAGTGACATTAAGGTCGACCAATCATACGGTCGAGCGACCCGACTGTCGACCAATCGCTGCGTGGCGGGGGTGGGCTCCTGGCGCTTGCGGGCCCTCCTAGAGTCGAGTGATGGGACGATTGACCAAACCTACACTTCGGTGACCTGACGGTCGACCAATCGGTGCGTGTGTGGGCGGGCCTTATCGTTCTGAACCGAGGTGAGTCACCGCCATCTTGATTCCAAACTTTAGATTGCTTTTTCCCGCTTTCTGCATCTTTGAAAAAAAAGTTGCTTTTAAGCACATATTGTTTTTAAAAAGTTAATTACTTTCTAAATCTTTTATTTAATCCCATTAATTTTCCTAACTTTCCCCATTTTTGCATGTAGGCCTCGAAGCCTGGGCGTCTGTTGCCAGCCATGCTGGACCCTAGGCAATTGTTTTGTGGCAAGCTCCTCCCACCCCCTCACCCCCCACCCCCCCCGATTCCGAACCAGCGGCCAGCCATCTTGGTAAAGGCTGGCTGGGATCACTACAAGCTCCTCGTGCTTCATTCGGGGGGGGGCTCGGGAGGGGAGGGGGAGGGGAGGGGGAGTGGAGAGAGTTACCCCGGCAACCGGGCTCGCCAGCCGCAATCGGCTGCTCAGGCCCAGGCCCGGTCCCGGAGATCGGGAGGCAGAGAGGGGAGGAGGGTTACCAAGGCAACCGGGCCCTGCCAGCCGTAATCGGCCGTCTCAGGCCCGGCCTGGGGGGTGCGGGGCATGGGAGGGGAGGGGGAGCGGAGAGGGTTACCCCGGCATCCAGGCTCACCAGCTGCAAGCGGCCGCTCAGGCCCAGGCCTGGAGTTCGGGAGGAGGAAAGGGGAGGAGAGTTACCAAGGCAACTGGGCCCGGCCAGCCGCAATCGGCCGTCTCAGGCCCGGCCTCGGGAGGGTGGGGCTCGGGCTCACTGGGGCACTGCGCTCTGCATGTCAGTGCGTGGGCGGCACGGAGCTCAGCGGAGCCATCGCCGGCAGTGGGGAGAAGGTCTGCTGGCTCCCGCCCTCCCTTTCTCCCCCCCTCCTCCCCACCCCTCCCCTCTCCCCCACCCCCTCCTCTCCCACTCCCCCCCTTCCAACTCCTACTCCCCTCTCCCCTCCCTCCCCCTCCCCCTCCCCCCTTCCCCTCTTCCCCCCCTTCACCCTTCTCCCCCTTCTTTCACCCCTCCTTCCCCCCCTCCTGCTCCCCCTCCCCCCAGTCACTCTCTCTTCCCCGCCAGTCGCTTTCTGTCTTCCCCCCAGTCGCTCTCTCTCTTCTCCCCCAGTCGCTCTCTCTTCCCCCAGTCGCTCTCTCTCTTCCCCCCCGTCGCTCTCTCTCTTCCCCCTCCAGTTGCTCTCTCTCTTCCCCCCCCAGTCACTCTCTCTCTCCCCCCCCCGTCGCTCTCTCTCTCCCCCCCCCCAGTCGGTCTCTCTCTTCCCTCCCCAGTCGCTCTCTCTCTCTCTTCCAACAACAACATGCCCTCGAAAAAGCCTCGGCACCGCCGGGCACTCCAGCTAGTATCTATATATATATAAACGGATGCATCTGTCTGTCTATCTGTCTGTCTGTCTGTCCTTCGGTGTGTGTCTGTCCGGCTATGCACTCGAAAGTTATAGAGCGTACCTACGCGTGCGTGACATCAAAAGAAAGCTTACCATTCCAACATGGTCATAAGCGTACTTACGTTTCGGCTGGACAAAAATTGCGCCCGCGGTATCCAAAAAACGTTCAAAATTCCACTCATTAGCATCTCATTATCCACTCATTAGCAATAGAGTGATGTCGAGGTTGACCAATCGTACACTGGGTTCCTGGCACGTGCGGGCGGGCCCTCCTACAGTCGACTGATGGGACTATTGACCAATCCTACACTTCGGTGACCTGAGACCTCATCGCATGCCCCCCATGGTGCAAGAGCCCTTACAGGAGGCCTTGAGACCTCATCGCATGCACCCCATGGTGCAAGAGCCCTTACAGGAGACCTTGAGACATCTGTCCATGTGTGTGGCCAGAAAGGCCCATGGGTGCTTGCTGACAGATGGCCATTGGGGCATCATGGCAACAGGGTGGCCGAAGTCAGCTGCAGATGGAGGGAAGCACAAGTTTGGTAAACCATCACTCACCCTAACGATCTGTGTGAGGTCGTTGAATTTCTTCCTGCACTGAACAGGGGTCCTGGTCGCCATGCTGCTGGAGTTGACCCTCACAGCAACCTCACTCCAAGATCATCGGTAAGCATTCTGATTCAGCCTCTTGCCATTATCCGGATACAGGACCTCTTGACGGTGTTCAACTGCAGCCATCAAGTGGTCCAGGGCCTCAGTGCTGAAGCGCTCTGCTCTCTGTCTAACCTTCTCCATGATGAACAAGTTGGTACCCGCCAGACAAGGGTGAGCGCCGAATCTGAGGCCTACAGGGCGTTGGGTGTTGAAGCACAGGCTGACTGACCCACCCCTTTAAGAGCCGGCCGGCGCCTGGAGGACTCGTGCTTTCACGTAATTGAGTTCACCTGCGCTGCGCCTGTCCGCGTCGATATTGAGTAGCGCCTGACCTTTTGCGCCTTAAGAGCACCGTGAAATGGCTGATTTAGCACCTCAATCCCCTTTGGGGGAGATGCAACCCAATATCGCGCCAGGCAGCGATAAGTTTCATCTGGCTATATACTTTGCTCATCGCCAGTTCTAACGCCTCAAGTGGCGCTATTCCCAATTTCTAGGCCATATTGTTTAAAAAAAAAGTTAATTACTTTCTAAATCTTTTATCTAATCTCATTAATTTTCGACCATTCCCCATTTTCCAGGTAGGCCTCGAAGCGTCGGCCTCTCCTCTGCACCCGGTCACACCACAGGTAAGGGCTGCACAGGAAGATAGGAAATGGGTGACCACCAGGTGGAGCAATAGAAGCAGGCAGGTAGTGCAGGAGACCCCTGTGACCATTCCCCTCTCAAACAGATTTTATGTTTTGGATACTGTTGGATGACTCACCAGGGGAAGGCAGCAGCAGCCTACTTCCTGGCACTGGGGGTGCTCCTGCTGCCCAGGAAGGGGGTAAAAAGAGTGGGAGAGCAATAGTGGTAGGGGATTCTATAGTA
Source organism: Somniosus microcephalus (assembly GCF_052327205.1). Taxonomy (NCBI): domain Eukaryota; kingdom Metazoa; phylum Chordata; class Chondrichthyes; order Squaliformes; family Somniosidae; genus Somniosus; species Somniosus microcephalus. The sequence continues at coordinate 46,559 of NW_028226265.1, read as the reverse complement.
AGGGGAACAGATAGGCGTTTCTGTGGCCGTAGACGTGAATCCAGGATGGTTTGTTGCCTCCCTGGTGCCAGGGTCAAGGATGTCACTGAGCGGCTGCAGGGCATTCTGGAGGGGGAGGGTGAACAGCCAAACGTCGTGGTCCACATTGGTACCAACGACATAGGTAAAAAGAGGGATGAGGTCCTGCAGCAAGAATTTAGGGAGCTAGGTAGAAGATGAAAGAGCAGGACCTCAAAGGTTGTAATCTCTGGATTACTCCCGGTGCCACGTGCTAGTGAGTATTGGAATAGGAAGATAGAACAGATGAATGTGTGGTTAAAGGGATGGTGCAGGAGGGAGGGCTTTAGTTCCCTGGATCACTGGGTCTGCTTCTGGGAAAGGTGGGACTTGTACTAGTCGGACGGTTTACACCTGAACCAGAGGGGGACCAATATGCTTGCGGGGAGGTTTGCTAGCACTGCTGGGGGGGGTTTAAAATAACTTGGCACGGGGATGGGATACAGAGTGGAACTATAGTAGGGGGTGATTTACAGCCAAATACGGAGGAAAAAACAAGTCAGCTGGGAAGGCAGAGCAAATATGTGAAGGCAAACGGGAATATGGCAAGGCTGGAAGGCATTTATTTTAATGCAAGGAGTCTTGCAAATAAGGTGGATGAACTGAAGTTGTTGTTGAACACATGGGAGGACGATATTGTTGCTATCACGGAGACATGGTTGAGGGAGGGTCAGGACTGCCAGCTCAATATTCCGGGGTATAAAATCTTCAGGCGAGACAGAGGGGGGTGTAAAAGGGGAGGGGGTGTTGCAATATTAATTAAGGAATCAATTACTGCTGTAAGGAGGGATGATATATTAGCGGGTTCCTCTAATGAGGCCATATGGGTAGAACGTAACAACAAAAAGGGGTCAAGCAGTTTGCTGGGAGTGTACTATAGGCCCCCAAACAGTCAGGGGGAGATAGAGGAACAGATATGTAGGCAAATCTCAGAGAAGTGCGAAAATAATAGGGTAATAATAGTGGGGGATTTCAACTTCCCCAATATTAATTGGGATAGTCAGAGTGTGAAAGGCTTAGAGGGTGCAGAGTTCTTAAAGTGCATCCAGGAGAGCTTTTTGAGCCAACATGTAGAACGTCCTACAAGAGAGGGGGCGGTACTGGACCTAATTCTAGGGAATGTAGCCAGGCAAGTGGTGGAAGTGTCAGTAGGAGAGCATTTTGGCGACAGTGACCATAATTCGGTGAGATTTAAGGTGGTCATGGAAAAAGACAAAGACGGCCCGGAAGTAATGGTTCTAAATTGGGGAAAGGCCGATTTTAATATGATAAGGCAGGATCTGGACATAGTGGACTGGGAGCAGCTACTTATAGGAAAATCCACATCAAAGCAGTGGGAGACTTTCAGAAGGGAAATAGAGAGAGTACAACGCCAACATGTTCCTGTAAAGGTCAAAGGTGGGACCAACAAGCAAAGGGAACCTTGGATGACAAGGGATATACAAAAATGCATTAGGAAAAAAAGGGGGCTTTTGGCAGTTACAAAAGACTAAAGACGGAGGAAGCCCTAGAGGAGCATATAAAGTGCAGGGGCATACTTAAAAAAGAAATTAGGAGGGCAAGGAGGGGCCATGAAATAACACTGGCGAGCAAAATAAAGGAAAATCCTATGATGTTTTATAAGTATATTAAGGGAAAGAGGATAACCAGGGAAAGGGTAGGGCCCATTAGGGACTAAAGTGGCAATCTGTGTGCAGTGCCAGATGATGTAGATGGGGTCTTAAATGAATTTTTTGCATCTGTGTTCACTATGGAGAAAGACGATGTAGACATAGAAATCGGGCAAGGGGACTGAGACATACTTGAACATATTAGCATCGAGAGGGAGGAGGTACTAGCGGTTTTAGCAGGCCAAAAAGTGGATAAATCCCCAGGCCCGGACGAGATGTATCCCAGGCTGTTCTGTGAGGCAAAGGAGGAGATTGCAGGGGCTCTGACACAAATTTTCAGAACCTCTCTGGCCACAGGGGATGTACCAGAGGACTGGAGAACAGCTAACATAGTACCATTATTCAAGAAGGGTAGCAGGGATAAACCAGGGAATTACAGGCCAGTGAGCCTAACATCTATGTTGGGAAATTATTGGAAAAAATTCTGAGGGGCAAAATTAGTCTCCACTTGGAGAGGCAAGGATTAATCGGGGAAAGTCAGCATGGCTTTGTCAGGGGTAAATCATGTCTGACCAATTTGACTGAATTTTTCGAGGGGGTGACTAGGTGTGTGGATGAGGGAAATGCTGTGGATGTGGTTTACATGGATTTCAGTAAAGCTTTTGACAAAGTCCCGCATAGGAGACTGGTCAAGAAGGTAAGAGCCCATGGGATCCAGCGTGTCTTGGCGCATTGGATCCTAAACTGGCTGTGTGGCAGGAGGCAGAGGGTGATGGTCGAAGGTTGCTTTTGTGACTGGAAGCCTGTGTCCAGTGGGGTACCTCAGGGATCGGTGCTGGGACACTTGCTGTTTGTGATCTACATAAATGATTGGGATGAGAATGTAAAAGGTATGATCAGTAAGTTCGCAGATGACACGAAAATTGGTGGGGTGGTAAATTGCGAGGAGAAAGCCTCAGGCTACAGGACGATATAAACGGGTTGGTCAGATGGGCGGAAAAGTGACAAATGGAATTTAACCCTGAAAAGTGCGAGATGATGCATTTTGGACGGACAAATAAGGCAAGGGAATACACAATGAGTGGTAGGACCCTAGGAAGTACAGAGGGTCAGAGGGACCTTGGTGTGCATGTACATAGATCCCTGAAGGCAGCGGAACAGGTAGATAAGGTGGTTAAAAAGGCATATGGGATACTTGCCTTCATTAGCCGAGGCATAGAATATAAGAGCAGGGAGGTTATGATGCAGCTGTACGAAACGCTGGTGAGGCCACAGCTGGAGTACTGTGTGCAGTTCTGGTCGCCTCACTATAGGAAGGATGTGATTGCTTTGGAGAGGGTGCAGAGAAGATTCACCAGGATGTTGCCTGGGATGGAGCGCCTCAGCTATGAAGAAAGACTAAACAGGCTGGGGTGGTTTTCCTTGGAGCAAAGAAGGCTGAGGGGGGACCTGATTGAGGTGTACAAAATGATGAGGAGCATAGATATGGTAGATAAAGAGGAACTTTTCCCCTTAGTAGGGGGTTCAATAACAAGGGGGCATAGATTCAAGGTAAGGGGCAGGAGGTTTAGAGGGGATTTGAGGAGGAACCTTTTCACCCAGAGGGTGGTTGGAATCTGGAACTCACTGCCTGAAAGTGTGGTAGAGGCAGGAACCCTTATAACATTCAAGAAGCATTTGGATGAGCACTTAAAATGCCATTGCATACAAGGCTATGGACCAAATGCTGCGAAAAGGGATTAGACTGGACAGGGATTGATGGTCGGCGCAGACACGATGGGCCGAAGGGCCTCTTTCTGTGCTGTATAACTCTATGACTCTATGACTCTATGACACATGCCCGAGCTAGACACCTCCCGGCCCCAGTCAACAAGCGGCCCCCGATCGCCGCCATCTTTGTGAAGACTGGAGGGGCGGGCCTCAGCCAAGCGTTGCTACCGCCGCCATCTTAGTAAAGGCTGGTGCGGTGGTGGCGGCACGGAGCTCCGCGGAGCAGGTGCGCAGCGGCGTATAACTCTGCCCCGCATTCTGTATCTCTCTCTCTTCCCCGCGCCTCCTGAATGCACGGGGGAATAGGCGCGGGGCCCCGTGGCCGCTTTCGGAGACTTCAACTCTGTGACAGGTGAGGAGGGCCTTTGTTCACGTTGGGAGGCGGGCGGGTTCCCCGGGTGCTGAACCCTGGTGGTGTGGGTGTGGGGCCGGTGCCCGGCTCTTACCTTGCCCCAGAGAGTGGGAGGACGGCGGGGCCTGGAGTAGCAAATCGGGCACCGGAGCCAAGATGATTTCCATACAGATCCTGAGCGGCCGGCGAGCTCGGACATAAAAAACGGCAGAAGAAAAACTGAGAGCGGCAGAGGGGAACAGACATCAGAGAGACAGAGAAATAGGGAGGGAGGAGAGGGAGAGGATAGGGAGAGGGAGAGGGAGAGGGGCAAGGAGGGAGAGGGAAGAGAGAGAGGGTGGGGGGGAAAGAGAGGGTGGGGGGAAGGGGGAGAGAGAGAGAGTGGGGGGGAAAGAGAGGGTGGGGGGAAGGGGGGAGAGAGAGAGAGTGGGGGGAAGGGAGGGAGAGCGAGAGTGTGGGGGGAAGGAGAGAGAGAGGGTGGGGGGAGGGGAGAGAGAGAGGGTGGGGTAGGGGTGAGAGTGAGGGAGGGGGAGGGGAGAGAGTGAGGGTGGGCGGAGGGGGGAGAGAGAGAGAGGGTGGGGTAGTGGGAGAGAGATAGGGTGGGGGGACGGGGGAGAGAGAGAGGGTGGGGGGAGGGGAGAGAGAGAGGTTGGGGGAGGGGAGAGAGAGAGGGTGGGGAGAGGGGAGAGAGGGTGGGGTGAGGGGAGAGAGGGTGGGGGGAGGGGCGAGCGGGTGGGGGGAGGGGAGAGAGGGTGGGGGAGCGAGAGAGTGTGGGGAGGGGAGCGAGAGAGGGTGGGGGGAGGAGAGGGGGAGGGTGGGAGGAGGGGGGAGGAGGGAGAGGAGGAGGGAGGGAGAGAGGGAGAGAGAGTAAAGCAGGGAGAGACAGGGGGAGGGAGAGAGAGAGGGTGAGGGAGGGAGAGCGTGAGGAGAGGGGGAGGGAGAGTAAAGCAGGGAGAGACGGGGAGGGAGAGAGAGGGTGAGGGAGGGAAAGAGTGAGGGGGTGGGACAGGCAGGGAAAGAGTGAGGGGTTGGGACAGGGAGGGAGAGCTTACCTTCTTCCTTCCTTCGCAGGGGTCCATCGGGCCACCTTCCCCCCCAGTCGCTCTCTCTCTTCCCCCCCAGCCGCTCTCTCTCTTCCCCCCAGTCGCTCTCTCTCTTCCTCCCCCAGTCATTCTCTCTCTTCCCCCCCAGTCGCTCTCTCTCTTCCCCCCCAGTCACTCTCTCTCTCCCCCACAGTCGCTCTCTCTCTTCCCCCCCAGTCGCTCTCTCTCTTCCCCCCCCCAGTCGCTCTCTCGCTTCCAACAACAACATGCCCTCGAAAAAGCCTCGTATATAATAAAGCGGTTCATTCCATTTGTCTGTCCGGCTATACACTCGAAAGTTCTAGAGCGTACCTACACGTGCGTTACATCCAAAGAAAGCTTACTATTCCACAACGGTCATAAGCATATTTACTTTTCAGTCGGACAAAAATTGTTCACACATTATACAAAAAACCTTTAAAATTCCACTCATTATCCACTCATTAGCATTGACAGATGTTAAGGTCGACCAATCCTTTGGCGTCATAATTGACCAATCCTACAGTTCAGTCACCTGATGGTTGACCAATCGGTGTGTGTGTGGGCGGGACTAATCGTTTTCATCTCAGGGATCTGGCAGCCATTGCCTCAAGCTAAAACCCCATTGCCTCAACCTAAAAATATGCTCATCGAGGTTAGTATCTTATTTTTTTTGAAAAACATCTACCAAAAATGTTTTATAAGTGTTTAACTTTCATCTTTTAAGGTATTAAAAGCTAGAAATGTTTAGCTTAAAAACAGTGCAAAACGGGCCTCGGCTTCTCCAACTGCCGACAGCCCAAATCCATTCCCAGGCTTCTGGCCCACCCATCGACCACGCCCGAGAGGGGGTACAGACAGGGGCAAGGACACCGCGCACCCCAAAATTGCCCTCGCACTGCGGGGCTCCCCTGCTAGTATATATATATATAAAACCAACCAGACAGCTCTGTAAATTTCAATTAAAATACAAACTGTATCAGACGTCAGGCGTTCCATCCAAGTCTTCAACCTAGCTTTCTCTTTCAGATGCTGATCTTTCTGCCGTTTATTTCTCATTAATTGTAATGTTTCCGGTGTGTTATATCAACATTAACATGTGCTTATGTGACTTCCTGTTTAATGAGACAAATATTAAAGTGTAAACTGCAGTGAAAGCATGCGGTAGAGTTTTATTTTAGAGATCTCCAGTTAATGTCAAAGTCAGCTAGTCATCAGTGAGTAAATTATTGAATCATAGAATAGTACAGCACAGAAGGAGGCCATTCGGCCCATCGAGTCTGCACCAACACTTTTGAAGAGCATTCCATTTAATCCCACTTCCCCGCTGTTCAGCATATTCCTGAAATATTTTCTCCTTCACGTTTTTATCTGATTCCTGTTTGTAACCTACTATTGAACCTGTATCTATCACCCTTTCAGGCAGCGCATTCCGAATCCTCGCCATTCGTCGCGTCAAACCATTTTTCCTCAGGTTGCCCCTGGTTCTTTTGCCAATCACTTTAAATCTCTGCCATCTGGTTCTCGACTCTTCCTACATTGGAAACAGTTTTTCTTTATTCATTCTATCTGAACCCTTCATGATTTTAAACACCGCTATCAAATTTCCTCTTAGCCTTCTCTGCTCTAAGGAAAACAAGCACAGTTTATATAGTGCATCAACGTAACTGTAATCACTCATCCCTGGAACTATTCTAGTAAATCTATTCTCTACCCTCTGCAAAGCCTTCACGTCCTTCCTAAAGTGTGGTGCCTAGAAATGAACATGCTACTTCAGCTGGGGCAGAATTACTCTTTTATAATTCTTTAAAATATTTAGCATTCCACAAATAAAGCTTTGGTATTCCAATTTAAGTTTCTAGGTGCTGTGGAACAAAAATCATGTGTCTATTTATGCTACCCATAATAGATTCACGAATTACCAGGGCAGATATAAGTGGCAGTTTGGAGCTCTCTCTATTCTATCTGAAAATATGCCGCATTAAATCACCAGCAACAAGTGTGTCATTGGCATTTCCTATACTCACCATCCTTGTGTCCATCCAACGAGTTTACCAATTTACTGACAATTTTATGCTGTGATCCGACAATTGCTGTGAATTTACTCCAAGATATTCTGTCCAGGACCCTCACCGAAGTCTGAATGGAGAGGCGTTGAGAATCAGTTTAGGTAGTTTCAATATCAAATTAGAGATAAATGGACTGTGTGCTGTTGCAATGTATAAAAAGTTTACATCTGTAAAAATCTAGTCATCACTGCATGACAGCATGCGGTCTTAATTTGAAAAAACTGACTGAAAATAAATGTTGTGAACAATTCGATGTCACAATGATAGATATATGAAATAGACTACAATCTTTGCTAAATAATGAGACAACAAAACATCTGGAGACGGAGAACATAACCGAAAAATTCAGCAAGGATTTCTATAGGGAAGGTATCATGCTTAACCAAACTTATTTAATTTTTGAAGAACTAGCAGTAAGAATAGATAAGGGCAGTGCATTGCATGCGGTATAAATGGATTTCTAGAATGTCTTCCCTAAGATAGGACATGAGAAACTCTTGCCAATGTCAGGGTATGCGGAGTCCTGCTCTTCAAATATGTCATGGGATGTTTGATGTCCACCTGAGAGGAAAGACAGGGCCTCGGTCTAACGTTGCAGCCGAAAAATGACACCTCTGACAGTGTAACACACCCTCAGCACTGGAGTGTTAACCTAGATTATGTACTAAAGTCTCTGGACTGGGACTCAGAGACAAGAGCGCTCGCGACAAGCCAAGACTAACACCAGGGGAGAAAAGAGATCTGGGGATTAAGGTACATGAATCGTTTGAAGTAGCAACGCAAGTTCAGAAGGTCATAATGTTTGCAAACAAAGTAACGGGGTTCATTTCTACAGGAATAGAATACCAAAGCAGGGAGGTAATATTGAATTTATATAGAAACTTGATGAGACCACGTTAAAGTGCTCTGCGATGTTTTGGTGGCCATATTACAAAATGGATAGAGAAGCACTGGTACAGAACTACCTTGCGGACAGCTCCACAGTGAAACAACGCAAATTTTCGAAGATGACCACGCACCAGTTAAGTGCGGCTTTCTTATGGAGGTCGGTGACATGATCCTTAGCTATGCCGCCGACCGCAATTTCAGGGAATAGTTGCTATGAAAACATTATCATTAAACAGTAGCACACTTCTGCAAGTGGTGGCATTATCCATCTACAGTTTGGCAAATTGAAAGTGAAAAAACATCCCAAATCACTTCCTGTGGGTATGATCAGGTAATATGGATACCAAGCCGAAGAAAATGATGGTAGGAGGGATGACTAAGAGCTTGGCCAAAGAGGTGGGCCTCAAGGAGGGTTTTGTCTTACAGCCAGGGAGCAAAGTTTCGAGTTGGACGGGTTTAGCGAAGGACGAATGCAATGGTTATAGAGATAGAGAGGAGCAAGGCTAGGAAGCGATGTAAACTGAAGTATGAACATTTTAAATTGGAGGCAATGGTGGGCCAGTTAACTATGTAGGTGAGGGAGGACAGCTGTGAAGGGTGAGGTTGACTGGTTGCAGGATAAGATAGGTGAAGCAACGTTTTGGATGAGCTGAAGTTGATGGAGAGTGGAATATGAGATGAAATTTGGCCACAAGTGCATTGGAATAATCGAGTCTGGATGTGACAAATCATAGATGAGGGTCTCAGCAACAGGGGGGCTGAGGTGCAGTGGAGGTGGGAAATCTTATTGAAGTGCAAGTACGGTGATCCTTGGAAACAATATGGGTGTGGGAAGTACAGCTCAGGCAGAATAGAATGCTAATGCTACAAAAAGTCTGTTGTGGCAGAGGCGAAAGATGGTGGCTTCAGTCTTCCCGATGTATAACTAGAGGAAATTGCTTCCCATCAAGTCTGGTTTCAGAAGCTGTGTAGAAGTCGAAGCAGATGGTGGAGAGACAAACCTGGACAATGTCATTATACATATAATAGCTGAACCCCTTCCTTACGCTGATGTTGCCCAGGGGCAGCATGTAAGTGAGGATGAGTAAGGGACAACGAATAAATCCTTGGTGAACTAGGGGGTTGACTTTCTGCTCCGGGAGCAATTGGTAAGTGGTGCCCAAAATTTTGCCCATTTTGAAAAGTGTTTGGCATCTTGCCAAATGCAAAATATGCCATAAACCAGCTTAATTGGGTAGCATTTTAAAACATAATTTAAAAAATTGCTTTAAAATAATCCTTGATATATTTAAGAGTGGTAATTTGTTAAACGTTGATTCATGCAGCTGAAAATAGATTATCACAAGAAATAAGAATTATAAATCAGTGTCAGTGCACCACCCACGAGTATCCTGATTTTAAATGACTGAACTGGACTATTAAAAATATACCAAATATTTTCTAGCTAGATTGGAGTACAGTCATCAGTTCCTTAGTAAATTTTTAAAAATAATTTGTAACCTTTCAAAACGTATCTATTGTGCCGAAAAATCCGGCTTAAATTTTCGAGACTCCTGGAAGGCATGCAAATGAGGGCAATCAGTGGAAACTCTCGATGGTGATTAATTCACCCTGGGGGTCGTGGCCAATTTGTGGGCATGAGCTTTTGGCACGATTTTTTTTTAATTGGCGCAAAAGATTGCAGAAACTTGGGTTGCGCTGAACGCATTTTGCATTTAAACTTTTGCGATCTTTTGCAGTAGTTATGATGATATTGGGCAAATTGTGCCAAAAAAAACAGTGCAATTGAGTGGAAACTCCAGGCCCAGATGTAATGGTGCAGGAGCAGTTAATGAAGCCAATGTTGCAGATCCTTCTTCCCTGAAGAAATAGGTGAAAATGGCACCAACTCAGGGCAGTCGCAATCAAGTTAAAAGGCCAATCATGATGTTTGACTATTACTGTTTTAATATTCGCCCAAATATCCCTTCAATAATAATACATTTGCAAAATTTCAAAGCATGAAAAATGCCATTCAGCTCATCAACCCTGCATTCAAGGTGCATACATGATTACTCAATCAGATACACCACCTGCTACCCCAGAGAACACTAATTTATTTCCCCAACCTGCCTCAAGAATGAAAATGATCAGTATGTTAAATATTTTGATATACCTGCAGCTTCACAACGTTTGGGAAAAATATTTGGATTAGAGGTAAAATTATGAAAATCTGTATTGCTTATTGGAGGAGGAAAATAATTTCCTTATGTTAAAACAACATATCTTCTTTGTCCCACCTTCCTATCCATAAATATTGAACAATTAAAGCTGTGCTTCTTGCAGTAAATTTATATATATTATTTCGTCATTAACACCTGGAGGATATATTCTGTGAGGTTCAGATATTTTCTGAATATAGGTTTATATTTTTGAACGCCATCTTGTGAGTTGTGAACACATTTACGAAACTGGTCACCTCACGTTATTGAGTATGGAGGCTGAGACGTAAAGTAGTGTGGAAATTGGGTTGGAGTCTTGTTACGCGCGTACGCCTCTGAACTGCAGGGAAACTCCATACTTTCCTGCTGTCGCTGGAGCTTCGGACACTTGCGTAAAGGGCCACGCCCCCCAGGGGTGCAGGCGGTTCACAAGCATCCCTGGGAACATGTGGGCCAGGCCAACCAATGACAAAGGGGAATTAATATAATGCTTATGGAGACTCCTTTTACGTACGGAATCCCAATAAGCATAATAGAAATCACCTAATAAATACAATTTCACAACACTGAAATAAAAAAAATAATCACAGGTTCAACATTAATTAAAAGACCCTTTGATTAAACATTTACAATAAAAATAATGTTTGAAAAATAAGTGTATACATTTTTAACGGGACAAACATAAACTAAACTAATTTTAAATGTAAGTCATGTTTAAAGCGTTTAAAATTGTTACTTTAACATTTATTTTAACACATACACTTGTAAAAGAAAGCCTTAAGCCTGCTTTTCCCAGGCATAGGGATTTGGTGGGTATTCCCTGGACAGTAGTTGGGCAAATAGCTCCACTCTGCGCGAGTGAACGTGAACTTACAGCGGATGGATACAATTTGTCAAGGAACAGTCTGAAAGTTAGTCTGTTCCAGGTATTTGCGCATGCGCTTCGCATTGAGAAACCCAGAACTTGTGGGTCACATAGGCTGTGCATAGGATATCATAGCATTTTCCCCACAACCAAAGTCAGGTTTACCGGTCTACAATTCCCGGTTTTCTATCTATCACCCTAATTAAATAGTGAGGTTACATTCACTATCTTCCAATCCATGGGAACTGTTCCAGAGTCTATAGAATTTTGGAAGATGACCAGCAATGCATCTACTATTTATAGAACTTAAGGAAGTGGCCCTAGAAATAGTAAATGCATTGCTGGTCATCTTCCAAAATTATATAGTCTCTGGAACATTTCCCATGGATTGCAGAATAGCTAAAGTTGCCCCACTATTTAAAACGGGTGGTAGAGAGAAAACGGGGAATTATAGACAGTAAGCCTAACATCGGTAGTGGGGATAATGCTAGAGTCCATTATAAAAGATGCAATAGCAGAGCAGTTGGAAAACAGTGACAGGATCGGACAAATTCAACATGGGTTTACAAAAGGTAAATCATGCTTGACTAATATACTGGAATTTTTTGAGGATGTAACTGGTAGAATCGATAAGGGAGAACCAGTGGATGTGGTGTATTTAGACTTTCAGAAGGCTTTTGATAAGGTCCCGAATAAGAGATTAGCGTGCAAAGTTAAAGCACATGGGATTGGAGGTAAGGTACTGTCCTGGATAGAGAACTGGTTGGCAGACAGGAAGCAAAGAGCTGGAATAAACGGGTCTTTTACTGAGTGGCAGGCAGTGACTATTGGGGTACCATGGGGAACTGTGCTAGGACCCCAGCTATTCACAATATATATTAATGATCTAGACGAGGGAACTAGATGTAATATCTCCAAGTTTGCAGACGACACAAAGCTGGGTGGGCATGTGTGCTGTGAGGAGGATGCAGAGAAACTCAAGTACGATTTGGACAGGTTGGGTGATTGGGTAGATGCATGGCAAATGCAGTATATATCTTATCCCTATATATAAAGCGGTACTTCTGTCTGTCTTTCCATCTGTCTGTCTGTCTGTCTGTCCGGCTATACACGTTCAAGTTCTAGAGTGCAACTACACGTGCGTTACATCAAAAGAATGCTTACGATTCCGGAACGGTCATAAGCATATTTACTTTTTGGTCGGACAAAAATTGCGCCCACGGTATCCAAAAAAGGTTCAAAATTCTGCTCATTATCCACTCATTAGCATCGAGTGACATGAAGGTCGACCAATCGTACAGTCGAGCGACCCGGCTGTCGGCCAATCGCTGTGTCACGGGGGCGGATTCGTTGCGCGTGTGGGCGGGCCGTCCTAGAGTCGAGTGACAGGATGATTGACCAATCCTACACTTCAGTGACCTGACGGTTGACCAATTGGTGCGTGTGTGGGCGCGCCTAATCATTCTGAACCGAGGTGAGTGGCCACCATCTTGATTCCAAAATCTTTGTTTCCTTTTCCCGCTTTCCGCGTGTTTCTTTTCAAATCTACATTTCCAGCAAAAAAAAGTTGCTTTTATAAGACAAATTGTTTTTAAAAAAAGTTAATTCATTTGTCAATCTTTTCTCTTACATAGATAATTTTCCTACCTTTCACCGTTGATCCAGGCCTGGAAGCCTTGGCCTCTGTTGCCCAGCCACGCCCGAGCTAGGCACCGCCCCCCCGCTGGGCCCGCCCTGCGATCGCCGCCATCTTGGTAAAGGCTGGCGGCGTGGGACTGGGCCGAGCGTAGCCATCACCGCCATTTTGGTAAAGGCTTGCAGGGCGGGAGGGAGCCTAGCAGGAGGTGAGTTGCAGTCACCACGGGGCTCGGGCTCTGCTGATTGGGCGCACATCAGGGGTCAGCCCGCAACACATCGACCGGAGCAGCGGCGGCTCTCTCTCTCCTTTGCCCCCGCGGCTCGGGCGGGTGTCTGGTGCTCGGGGGGGCGGGGCTCGGGAGGCCGGTGCTTGGGAGAGTGGGAAGGGGGGAAGGGTAACTCCAGCAATGGGGCTTGGGAGGGTGTGGGGCGGGGCTCTGGAGTTGGGGCTCGGGCTGACCAGGGCGCTGCACTCGGCTGGGCCATGTCAGTGCGTGGGGCGGTGTGGAGCTCCACGGAGCCATCACCAGCAGAGGGGAGAGGGTCTGCTGGCTCCTCCCCTCCCTTTCTCCCCCCCTCCCTTTCTCCCCCCTCCTTTTCTCCCTTCCCCCCTCCCTCCCTTTCTCCACCCCTTACTCACATTCTCCCTTCCCCCCTCCCCCTCCTCCCCCCTCCTCCCCCACCCTCTCCCTCACGCCCTTCCCAGCCCCCCTTTCACCCCCACACACCAACTCCCCCCAACCCCCCTCCCCCCCATCCCCGCTCCACCCTCCAACCCCCTTCCACCCTGCACCCCATCCCCACGTCCACCCTCCCCACCCCCCTCCCCCGCACCCACTCTCTCCCATCCCACTCCACCCCTCCCCAACCCCCTCCCCTTCCCCTCCCCACCTCCCCCTTCCCCTCCCCCTCCCACCCTCCCACTTCCCCTCCCCCCTCCCCTTCTCCTACCACCCTCCCCCCTCCCTCCTCCCTTCCCCCCTCCCTACCCCCTCCCTCCCCCTCCCCTCTCCCTTCCCCCTCCCGCCCCTCACACTCCCCCCTCCCCATCCCCACCCCCCCAGTCGCTCTCTCTCTTCCCCCCAGTCGCTCTCTCTCTTCCCCCCAGTCGCTCTCTCTCTTCCCCCCGTCGCTCTCTCTCTTCCCCCCAGTCACTCTCTCTCTTCCCCCCACTCACTCTCTCTCTTCCCCCCAGTCGCTCTCACTCTTCCCCCCAGTCGCTCTCTCTCTTCCCCACACTCGCTCCCTCTCTTCCCCCCACTCGCTCTCTCTCTTCCCCGCGCTCGATCTCTCTCTTCCCCCCACTCGCTCTCTCTCTTCCCCCCACTCGCTCTCTCTCATCCCCCAATCGCTCTCTCTCTTCCCCCCACTCGCTCTCTCTCTTCCACCCACTCGCTCTCTCTCTTCCCCCCACTCGCTTTCTCTCTTCCCCCCAGTCGCACTCTCTCTTCCCCCCACTCGCTCTCTCTCTTCCCCCCAGTCGCTCTCTCTCTTCCCCCAGTCGCTCTCTCTCTACCCCCAGTCGCTCTCTCTCTACCCCCAGTCGCTCTCTCTTCCCCCCAGTCACTCTCTATCTTCCCCCCAGTCGCTCTCTCTTTTCCATGCAGTCGCACTCTCTCATCCCCCCAGTCACTCACTCTCTTCCCCCAGTCGCTCTCTCTCTTCCCCCAGTCGCTCTCACTCTTCCCCCCAGTCGCGCTCTCTCTTCCCCCCAGTCGCGTTCTCTCTTCCCCTCAGTCACGCTCTCTCTTCCCCCCAGTCATGCTCTCTCTTTCCCCCAGTCACGTTCTCTCTTCCCCTCAGTCACGCTCTCTCTTCCCCCCAGTCATGCTCTCTCTTCCCCCCTGTCGCTCTCTCTTCCCCAGTCGCTCTCTGTCTTCCCCCCAGTCGCTCTCCCTCTTCCCCCCAGTCGCTCTCCCTCTTCCCCCCAGTCGCGCTCCCTCTTCCCCCCGTCACTCTCTCTCCTCCCCCCAGTCACTCTCTCTCTTCCCCCCAGTCCTTCTCTCTCTTACCCCCAGTCACTCTCTCTCTTCCCCCCAGTCGCTCTCTCTCTCTCTTCCAACAACATGCCCTCGAAAATGCTTCGGCACTGCCGGGCACTCCAGCTAGTATATTAAAATGGTATTGCATTTTTGTCTGTCCGGCTATAATATCAAAATTTATGGAGCGCACCTACACATGTGTTATATCGAAAGAAAGCTTATGATTATCGAAATCTCATAAGCGGATTTACTTTTTGCTCAGACAAAAATTGTTCAGGCAGCATACAAAAACCCTTTAAAATTCCACTCATTATCCACTCATTATCATTGAGTGACGTGAAGGTTGACGCATCCTGTGACGTGATGATTGACCAATCCTACAGTTCAGTCACCTGATGGTTGACCAATCAGTGCATGTCTGCAAGGGACTAATCATTCTCAGCTCAGGGATCCAGCAGCCATTAAACACCAGCCGGGCCGGGAGCTAAAAATATGCTAATCGAGGTCAGTATTTTTTTCAAAAAAAAAAAGATTTACCAAAAATGTTTTATAAGTACTTTAACTTTCATCTTTGAAGGTAATGAAACCTAGAAATGTTTAGGTTAAAAAACAGTGGAAAATACCACAGGCCCCGGGGCCTAGGCTTCTCCAACTGCCGACAGCCCAAATCCTGTCCCAGGCTCCTGGCCCAGACATCGACCAGGCCCAAAAAAACCCTGGCAACGCCGGGCCCCCCCAGCTAGTTGTTATTATATATATAAAGCGGTTGGTTTGTCTGGCTGTATGCATGTCTGTCTGTCTCTCTGTCCGCTATACACTCACAAGTTGTAGAGCGTACCTACACATATGTTATATCAAAAGAAAGCTGATGATCGGGGGAGTGTCATAGGTATGTTTACTTTTTGGTCAGACAAAAAGGGTTCCGACAGTATAAAAAATACTTTAAAAAATCTACTCATTAGCGGTTGATCAATCCTACCGCTCATTAGCATTGAGTGACGTGATCGTTGACCAATCCTACAGTTCAATGACGTGATGGTTGACTAATCAGTGCGTCACGGGCGGGACCTAATCCTGCAGCCTCCAGAAACTTCCCCGCCATTTTTTCCGCTGCATTTCCTAAACAGCTAGCAGGACAGCTCCGTCGGCCCACCAGAGCGGGAGGTGAGTTGGGGTCACTCGGGCCGGGCCTCACAACCGCTCGGCCTGAGACACAGAGCAGGGGAGCAGCAGCAGGTGGTCGTCAACCACGCGGCCCGACACACAGAGCGGCGGAGCTGCAGCGGGCGGCTGTCAACCACATGGCCCAAGAAGCAGAGTGGGGGAGCGGCAGCGGCTGGCCATCAACTGTGCGGCTCTCTAAACTGCCCTGGCCACGCCGGGTCCCCCAGCTTGTTGTGGATAAATGCGGAAGACAGCTTATTATCTGAATGGCAATAGATTGGGAAAATGGGAAGTGCAACAAGACCTGGGTGTCCTTGTGTACCAGTCACTGGAGGTAAGCATGCAGGTGCAGCAGGCGGTTAAGAAGGCAAATGGTATGTTGGCCTTCATAGCGGGAGGATTCGAGTACAGAAGCAAGGATGTCTTGCTGCAGTTGTACAGGGCCTTGGTGAGACCACACCTTGAGTATTGTGAGCAGTTTTTGTCGCCTTATCTGAGGAAGGATGTTCTTGCCATGGAGAGAGTGCAGCGAAGATTCACCAGACTGATACCTGGGATGGCAGGAATGACGTGTGTGGAGAGATTGGGTCGTTTTCGGTTATATTAGCTCGAGTTTAGAAGAATGAAGGGGGAGATCTCTTTTAAACTTATAAAATTCTAACAGGACTAGACAGACTAGATGCAGGTAGGATGTTCCCGATGGCAGGGGAGTCCAGAACAAGGGGTCACAGTCTAAGGATAAGGGGTGCAACGAATTATGGCTAGTTTAGAGTCAACATTGCTGGTTTAAGATATAGCAGAAATGTGCGATGTTTATAATCTGTAAACTTGTCTTACATTTCACTGATAAGAAATGAAACATTCGTCACATTCTAAAGAGAATGGCGTATATGTGGTACAACATTGCCATCTATTGGTGCAGCTGCACATATTTAATGAGGATCAGATTACAATAATCTCCGAATTGATAAATTCAGAGCAAGGAATCCCACATTTTTTATTAACTGCTTCTCTGATCACATTCGGTAATCTTTGATAGTCTGTGTTGAGAACTCGCCTGGATTGGATAGCAAGTCGTGTAGACGTGTTTTTACTTTCTGCCATTATTAATAAAACCAATATGTTAACATATTTCTGGTGTCAGAATCTTTACATTTGGATGAATCTACTCGGATAATCTAACAACAGGCACAAGGAGAAGATTGCTGTGGTTTCGTGATAATATGAAATTACTAAAGTAGAAGAATAATAAACTATAATGAAGAATGCAAGACATTTCAGTAGGACATTGCTAGTTTTGCAGAGTGGGCACTTACGTCAGGACCTATATTGCAATGCATAGAAAAGTGAAGCATTAAGTTTCGCGGGAAAATGTAATGTAAGTGGGTATATTTCAAATAGTAGGCCGGTTTTTAGCTCGGGAAGGCGGGTTGGAGGTGATCGGAGAGGGGGGAGGTTTCGGAACTCGGGGCGGGGTGGGTATGTTCGGGACACTCGATCCAGGAGGTAGGTAAACAGCCACTTAACAGCTGCATGCAGCAGTCCGGGCTTCTGCTTAATTGTCAGGTTTCACAAATTGGGTGAAACCCGACCCAGGCAGTTAAAAGCAAAATGGAGTGGAAAAGGAATCTTCCAGCCTCATTACAATATTTAAAACGTGACAATGCCCCCTTAATCGATCCTTATAGCTGTGACCTGAGCACATCATACATGAAGAACTGAAAGTGTCCATAGTGGGTGTGGCACTGCGCAATATTTTGAATATCTTCTATATGTCACCAGCACCATTGCTCAGTTGTAAGCTCACCCTATTCTCCATCATTCTATGCAGAGTGCACCCTCTGTGGGTAATTTCATATTTTGTCGATAGTGCGAAACAAAAGATATCAGATCAGCCGTACGTTATACATCATGGCCAATTGCATTGTTTTATAAACATTGTGTCATCATAAAACTCAAAAGTAGCTCTTCTGTTTCTTTAATTCTGTCCTGCAATCTTGTCCTTGTCCATTTCCTCCACTGTCAATGGTCATTTGACCTTGGTCCTCTGATGCTGGCCTTCGGCGATATTGTCCCAAAACACAGCTTTAGATTCCACGTGTATGATGCCCACAACCAGCACAGCCTCACCACCACCTCTCTCTGCCCTTCCGCTGTCTCTGCTGTGATAACTGCTTGTCAGACATCCAGTATTGAAAGAGCAGAACTTTCCTCCAAATAAAAATTGGAAAGTTAGAAGTCATTGGCTTTGGTCCCTGCTGTAAGCTCTGTTTCCCAGCCAGTGATTCACTATTTCTCCATGGTCACAGTCTGAAGCTGAACAAGATCGTTTGCAACATTGACATCTTATTTGGCCCTGAGTTGAGCTTCCGTCAATATATCCCCTCCATCACCAAGACTGGCTACTTTCACCTCCATAACATTGCCCATCTCTGCCCTGCCTCAGCTCATCTGGTGTTGAAACACTCATTGATGCCTTTGTTACATTCAGATTCGACTATACTAATGCTCTCCTGGACGGCCTCCCACCATGCACTATCCATAAACTTGAGCTTATCCAAAACTCTGCCACCCATATCCTAACTCATATCAATTACTGTTCACCTATAAGACCTTTGCTCACCAAATACGTGAATGGTGATGGACCAGTAAACAACTAACGGGAGGAGGAGCCTCCAAGAATATCCCCATCCACAATGATGGTGGACCCCAGCACGTGAGTGCAAAAGACAAGGCTGAAACGTTTGCAACCAATTTCAGCCAGAAGTGCCGAGTGGATGATCCATATCGGCCTACTCCCGAGGTCCCCATCATCTCAGAAGCCAATCTTCAGCCAATTCGATTTACTTCACGTGATATCAAGAAACAGCTGAATGCAGTGGATACAGCAAAGGCTATGGGCCCCGAAAACAGCCCCGCTATCGTGCTGAAGACTTGTGCCCCAGAACTAGCCACGCCTCTAGCCAAGCTGTTCCAGTACAGCTACAAAACTGGCATCTATGTGACAATGTGGTAAACTGCGCAGGTATGTCCTGTCCACAAAAAGCAGGACAAATCCAAGCTGGCCAATTATCGCCCCATCAGTCTACTCTCAATCATCAGCAAAGTGATGGAAGATGTCAATGACAGTGCTATCAAGCGGGATTTTCTCAGCAATAACCTGCTCACTGATGCCGTTTTTGGTTTCCATCAAGACCACTCGGCTCACAAACTCATTCCAGCCTTGGTCCAAACATGGACAAAGGAGCTGAATTCCGGAGGTGAGGTGAGAGTGAGTGCCATTGACAACAAGGCAGCAATTTACCGATTCTGACATGAAAGTGCCCTTGGAAAACTGTAGTCATTGGGAATCAAGGAGAATAATCTCCACTGGCTGGAGTCATACCGAGCACAAAGGAAGATGTTTGTGGTGGTTGAAGGTCAATCATCACAGCCCCAGGACATTGATGCAAGAGTTCCAAATGGCAGTGTCCTAGGCCCAACCATCTTCAGCTGCTTCATCAATGACCTTCCCTGCAACATAAGGTCAGAAATGGGGATGGTCACTGATGACTGCACAGTGTTCAGCACCATTCTCAACTCTTCAGATTATGAAGTCGTCCATGCCCGCATGCAACAAGACCTGGACGATGTTCAGGCTTGGGCTGATAAGTGGCAGGTAACATTCGCCCCACAGAACTGCCAGGCAATGGCTGCCTACAACAAGCGAGAGTCTAACCACCTCCCCTTGACATTCAATGGTTTTACTATCGCCGAGTCCCCCACTATCAACATCCTGGGGGTCAACATTAACCAGAAACTTAACTGGACCAGCCACCTAAACACTCTAGCAACAAGAGCAGATCATAGGCTAGGTATTCTGCGGTGAGTGTCTCAACACCAGATTCCTCAAAGCCTTTGCACCATCTACATGGCACAAGTACGAGTGTGACGGAATGCTCTCCACTTGCCTGGATGAGTGCAGCTCCAAAAAGACTAATAAGCTCGACACCATCCAGCACAAAGCAGCCTGCTTGATTGGCACCCCATCCACCATCTTAAACAATCACTCCCTCCACCACCAGCGTAGCATGGCTGCAGTGTGTACCATCTAAAAGCTTCACTATAGCAACTCGCCAAGGCTTCTTCGGCAGCACCTCCGAAACCCGCGATATCTTCAGTCTAAATTGACAAGGGCAGCAGGTGCATGGGAACACCACCACCTTCAAGTTCCCCTCCAAGTCACACACCATCCTGACTTATAATTATATCACCGATCCTTCATCGTCGTTGGGTCAAAATCCTGGAACTCCCTACCTAATAGCACTGTGGAGTACCATCAACAAACGGACTGCAGCGGTTCCAGAAGCCGGCTCACCACCACCTTCTCATGTGCAACTAGGAATGGGCAATAAATGCTGGCCTTGCCAGCAAAGCCCAGATGCCATAAGCGAGTAAAAGAAAACACTTTGTCACTTGGACCGGCAACACCTCAGATTTTAAGTTCTTGTCCTTGCTTTCGAATCCCTCCATGGCCTCGCCCCTCACTATCTCTGTTACCTCCTCCAGCTCCAGAATCCTGCACTAACTCTGCACTTCTCCAATTTTGGCCGCTTGCACATCCGTGAATATAATTCTCCACCATTGCCATGCTCGATTTCAGTTGCCTAGGCCCTTAGCTCCAGAAGTTCCTCCCTAACCTTCTCCGCCTCCCCACCTCTAACTCTTCTTTAAGACTCGCCTTAAAACCTACCTCTTTGACCAGCTTTTGCTCACCTCTCCTATTCCTCCTTATCTAGCTCGCTGTCCAATCTAGTTGATGGCACTTCTGTGAAGTGCCTTGGGACATTTTACTATGTTAAAAGCGTTATATAAATGCAAGTTTTTGTGGTTGATGATGATCTAATGCAAAACCAGTTGGACGTGATATTTCACTGCCTTTAAAAGTGATGAATACCTATCTGTTGAATTATAACTGCTCTATCCCGATTACTTCGTTAGTGTTCAGCTCCCCGAGGTGCACGAAGGAAAAGCATTGTAATTGCAAGCTGTTGCCTCCCTTTCTTGTAGGGTTCAATATATCATTTACCACATTCCACAGAATTGATTCGAAAACTATGAACCAGGGCTGCACCCTGTGAAGGCGACATTATTTGGCAACGATTTGTTTCATATTAACGTGAGACACAAGTGTTATGAACATCAGAACAATATTGTGAAACGAACAGCGCCGCCAGGACTCATTAAAATAGAAATATCACAATTTATCCAGTTTTTAGTTTCATAAACATATTCCAAATATAGAAGTAATTTCACAAATAACAAATTAACAGTATTAGCAATATCAATATAGTGACTACAGTCAAGACTCTTAAAAAACGTTACTGCTGCAACTAGCATTCTAGAATTGCGTAGTATTCATATTAAAACAAAAAACAAGAAAAAACTCTAGTTCTTTGAAGATCAAAATGTTCCATCAAGTCTCCGTCTTTTGTATCATTAAATTTGATATTTTAGCAATGGATTGCTCAAGGTTATCTATTAGGAATATTACGGGCACCACCTTACGACTGGGCTCCACTATCTGTTGAATTGTGACTTAAAAAGTGTTCTTTTTTAAGAGATGTGCGCCTTTAATCAGAGTGCAGCATATTTCCGTCCTGCGGTTTGAGTGGGAATGTGATTATAGCTTCCATCACAAATTTCTATTCAGGTTTATATTTTCAAGAAATGTATATGATTAATGCACTACATTGAATGGTGATCTGGACATGTATTTATCAGAAAACATCAATAATTATGTCATATTAGACGATTGTATTGATTATCTTATTGCGATTTATTGTTGTGCTCAGCGAGGCTTGTCGGCTTTTGCAGTAAAGTGAAACTGGTGAAGCAACTTATTTGCAACCACAGATATGAGTTCAATGAAACACATTCGTATTATAATAATTATAACAATTCGCCAACAATTGGACCTTATCTTTGTGAAGCAAAATATATTTTTTACTTTGAGCTATAAACCAGGTGGTTTCGATGGGCAGCCCATTGTACACCCTGCCCGATTTTCTATCCCATTTAATTAGCTTGAAATGAAGATCGGGCGGGATGTGTAATGACTGGCTCATCCGAAATCACCTGCTTTACATTATAGGTGGAAGTTTAAATTACCAGGTCTCGAGTTTCACTAAATACTCAAATGTTCAAGAGGACACATTCCAAATCATAAATTAGCTAATCATTATTTGGGTATATGTATTACCTACACAGTATAGACGTGTAATTGGGGTACAATAGCATCGCGGTTGAGGTACTGGATTAGTTAATCCCATAGTTCTTAACTACTAATCCAGAGATGTGTGTTCAAATCCCACCACAGCAGCTGTGGGAATATAAATCATTTAATTAAAAATCTAGTGTCAGTAATGGTGACCAGGAAATTACCGGATTGTTGTAAAAACCCATTTGATTCTCTAATGTCCTGTAGGGAAGGAAATATGCCTCTGTGAGTCAGTCAAGTGACTTCCCAGAATTCTTGGACAAGGCACAAATAGGCAGCAGTGAGTAGGTTTGAGCAATAGATCAGATTTATTAAGCTTGCAGCGTAATTAATACTTAACATTAGGCGATATTCCAAACAAATAGCTCGCAGCCCTTGTTCTGTGGAGCCCTTCAGATACAGGCAACATAGTTGTAAATCTGTTCCTTTTTGACGCAACAAATCTCAGTGTGAAGTCGTTCTTTGAGTATCGAGGTTTTAACCCTTTATTTATCAACAGTTCATTTGGCCAGTGTCCATTTATTGTCTTTAAAATAATCACCTTCTTTAATTGGTTCCAATGATCAAAATACCATTGTCACTCATGTTAAGGCTAGTAATCTGGCCACTCCTTTTCCAGTACATTTCCACAACCCTATCCTGCTGTCTTGTTATCTTGTTTATAGTTTCTCACCCCATTGGAATTTAATCTCTTTCATTTCATAGCCTCCCTGGTACAAGGCCTTTATACCAAGCACCCATAGCAGTGCTGTTTCAATTTGTCTTGAGGTGTCTAGACTATCTCACTTTAATCTTCCAAGCAAATACCTTCTCTCCATGATCTCTCTCAATTTATGTCCTTATACTAATTATCCTTTAAAATATCTTTGCAATTAATTTTGGTAAGCGAATTCTAATTTCTACATTGCATCATAATATGTTATTTTAGCAAATTAACTTTCACTAGCAGCCTGTGACTGTTTGTTATCAAAGCTTCATCAAAACTGCTTTTTACTGTCCTCGCAGCTGCATTCCGACCAAGTCTTAGCGTTTTAGTTACCCAGGAGTAATTATGGGTAATATTATTTGGTCAATGGCTGCACTTGAAGTTATACATATATGAATCTCATCTAGTAAATATATGTAAATATCAGCCTTTCCTACACCTCCTTACCCAGTCTGTCCAATATGTGACACCAAACCCACAGCAACGTGCTTCGCTTTTCACTTCCCTCTGAGATGGCCTAGCAAGCCACTCCATTATACCAACCGCTACAACAAAGTCAACACTGTGAGTGTCCCTTCACAACAAGCACTGCGGCGATTCAAGACGGCATCTCAACACCACCTTCTCAAGGACAATTGGAGATGCACGATAAATGCTGGCCTTGCCAGCGATGCTGCCCTCCCATGCATGGAAAAAACAGTTGGCATGCCAATACAATAAAAAACTATCACACTGAGCATTATGAACAGCTGCCTTAAATCATTATGGGGTATACATTCGTCCTGAGCAGTAGCTCACAAAGGTGTGATTGGTTACCAACAGCCTGTTTTGCACTCATCATGGAGTTATTCTCCATGATTTCATGATTCAGCTATCTCCAAACAAGAGTGATGCTCAGGGTTCTAGGACACGAATTTCGAATTTAAAAGCGACTTACCACCTGAACCAGGATGGCCCGGTAGGCGCCCAGCGATAGCTCTCCTTCAAAATGGCACTTGCGCTATATTCAGGGTTAAGGAACTGATAAAGCTTGCAATCCATTGACATCAAGTGAAGCAATTTATGGTCAACCCCATTGAAGAGCATATCATGCAGGACGTAAAAAGGGCTGCTGATTTGCTGTTGTCGGTTTTGCTCTACCGCCAAGACAAATGTCACACCCAATGTGGTAATTTTATCTTTTTGCAATAGTGTAAAACCAGCGCTATGGGACCGGCTGCCCATTCTACACCTCTCCTACAATTCTATTCCATTAAAGTCATTATTACACCTAAGGGCTTTGCACATTGTATCTTTCAAAAATCTGTGTGAAATGTATACTAGGTAATTACTATTCCGAAGCACATTTGAAATAATATTTCATTGAATGAAATTGGGATGAATAGTTAACTTATGTTTTTCTTACCTGCGTCTCATCTCTCTTGAAAAATAGAAGAATGAGAGGGGATGAGAGGGGATGTAATAAAGTTAGGAAAGTTCTGGAAAAATTGGACTATGTCTTGTAAAGAACAGAGCCAAGTTTAAAAATTAAATACAAAAAAAAACAGAAAATACAAGAGTAACTTTGCTTTTTATTAAACTCTAGTAATG
The DNA here is from genome assembly GCF_052327205.1 of Somniosus microcephalus. Lineage (NCBI taxonomy): Eukaryota > Metazoa > Chordata > Chondrichthyes > Squaliformes > Somniosidae > Somniosus > Somniosus microcephalus. Next base: position 22,347 of record NW_028226265.1, on the reverse strand, counting down.
ATATGGAACACATTTATAGTATGGATGATGCAACAATCAAAATAATGTAGATTGTTTAGATGGACTTAAGGTCTTCTCTTGCCTCAAACTTTTACGACAACACAGTATGGTTGAGAAAAACTTTTTCACCCAGAGGGTGGTTGGAATCTGGAACTCACTGCCTGAAAGGGTGGAAGAGGCAGGAACCCTCACAACATTCAAGAAGCATTTGGATGAGCACTTGAAATGCCATAGCATACAAGGCTACGGACCAAATGCTGGAAAATGGGATTTGATTAGATAGGGCTTGATGGCTGGCATGGACGCGATGGGCCGAAGGGCACTAGTTGTTATGAGATCTTAAGGCCAATTATAATGGAGGGGTTTTAGACATTCTAGCACAAAGAGCAGATAAGTGATCTTCGTCAATATTTTTTTAATTTATTAATTTGCAGGATACTTTTCTTATCCCAGGTTGCTAAGGGGATTGGGTGAGGAGGTGGCAGAAGGACTTGCCATAATTTTCAAATCTTCTCTACATGCGAGGGAGGTGCATAAGGATTGGAAATTGGCAAATGTGGCACCATTGTTTAGAAACTGTGTAAGGGCAATCCTAGTAAGTAAAGCCAAGTCAGTTTAACATCAGTGGTGGGCAAAGTTTTAGAAACAATAATCAAGGAAAAAATTAACGGGCACTAGTAGAGGATTAAGGTAATTGAAAAGGCAGATTGCGGTTGATTAATCCAATTGAATATTTTGTTGAATTAACAGGGAGAATCGATGAAGGGAATGCAATGCATGTTGTCTACATGGATTTTAGGAAGGGGTATGACAAAGTATCAGAAGGGTGGTTAAAAAATTGAGACTCATGGAATAGGTGGGTCAGTGGTAGCCAGGAAAAGGAACTGGCTTAAGGACAGAAAACAGCAAGTTGTGGTAAATGGCTGTTTTTCAGACTGGAGGATGGTCGACAGTGGTGTGCCCCAAGGGTCAGTGCTGGGGCCAATGTTTTATATATAAATGACCTGGATATTGCAATACGGAGTACAATTTATAAATTTGCCAATGACACCAAACTTGGGGGTGTGGCAAACAGTAAAGCTGATATCAATCGACTGCAACAGGACATAGAAAGGCTACCAGAATGAGGAGAGAAGTGGCAGATTGAATTTAATATAGAGAAGTGTGAGTTGATGCATTTTGGCAGAAGGAACAGGAAGAGGCAATATACACTTAATGGCACAGTTTTAAAGAGTGTACAGTGATAGAGGGATCTGGGAGATTTTATGCATTGGTCCCTGAAATTGGCGGGACATATTGAGAGAGTGGTGAGCAAAGCCTATGGGATGTTAGAGTCATAGAGTCATAGAGTTATACAGCACAGAAAGAGGCCCTTCGGCCCATCGCATCCACGCCGGCCATCAAGCCCTATCTAATCTAATCCCATTTTCCAGCATTTGGTCCGTAGCCTTGTATGCTATGGCATTTCAAGTGCTCATCCAAATGCTTCTTGAATGTTGTGAGGGTCCCTGCCTCTACCACCCCTTCAATCAGTGAGTTCCAGATTCCAACCACCCTCTGGGTGAAAAAGTTTTTCCTCAAATCCCCTGTAAACCTCCTGCCACTTACCTTGAATCTATGCCCCCTTGTTATTGACCCCTCTACTAAGGGGAAAAGTTCCTTTCTATCCACCCTATCTATGCCCCTCATAATTTTGTATACCTCAATCAGGTCCCCCCTCAGCCTTCTCTGCTCCAAGGAAAACAACCCCAGCCTGTCCAGTCTTTTTCATAGCTGAAGCGCTCCAGCCCAGGTCACATCCTGGTAAATCTCCTCTGCACCCTCTCCAAAGCAATCACATGCTTCCTATAGTGTGGGGATCAGAACTGCACACACTACTCCCGCTGTGGCCTTACCAGCTTTTTGTACAGCTCCATCATAACCTCCCTGCTCTTATATTCTATGCCTCGGCTAATGAAGGCAAGTATCCCATATGCCTTTTTAACCACCTTCTCCACCTGTTCAGCTGCCTTCAGCGATCTATGTACATGCACACCAAGGTCCCTCTGATCCTCTGTCTTTCCTAGGGTCTTACCATTCATTGTGTGTTCCCTTGCCTTGTTAGTCCATCCAAAATGCATCACCTCACACTTTTCAGGGTTAAATTCCATTTGCCACTGTTCCGCCCATCTGACCAACCCATCTATATCGTCCTGTAGCCTAAGGCTTCCCGCCTCGCTATTTACCACCCCACCAATTTTCATGTCATCTGTGAATTTACTGATCATACCTTTTACATTCACATCCAAATCATTAAGGTAGACCACAAACAGCAAGGGACCCAGCACTGATCCCTGTGGTACCCCACTGGACACAGGCTTACAGTCACATAAACAACCTTCCACCATCACCCTCTGCCATCTGCCACTAAGCCAGTTTTGGAAACAATGTGCCAAGGCACCCTGGATCCCATGGGCTCTTACCTTCGTGACCAGTCTCCTATGCGGGACTTTATCAAAAGCCTTAAAGAAATCCATGTAAACCACATCCACTGCACTACCCTCATCCACACACCTAGTCACCCCCTCGAAAAATTCAATCAAATTGGTCAGACATGATCTTCCCTTGACAAAGCCATGCTGGCTATCCCTAATTAATCCCTGCCTCTCCAAGTGCAGACCAATTCTGTCCCTCAGAATTTTCTCCAATAATTTCCCCACCACTGCTGTTAGGCTCACTGTCCTGTAATTCCCTGGTTTATCCCTACTACCCTTCTTGAATAATGATACTTCGTTAGCTGTTCTCCAGTCCTCTGGCACATCCCCTGTGGCCTGAGAGGTTCTGGAAATTGGTGTCAGATCCCCTGCAATCTCCTCCTTTGCCTCACAAAGTAACCTGGGATACATCTCGTCCGGGCTTGGGGATTTATCCACTTTTAAGCCTGCTAAAACCGCTAGTAACTCCTCCCTCTCGATGCTAATATGTTCAGGTATATCACAGTCCCCCTGCCCGATTTCTATGTCCACTTCGTCCTTCTCCATAGTGAACACAGATGCAAAAATTTCATTTAAAACCCCACCTACATCCTCTGTCTCTACACGCAGTTTACCACTTTGGTCCCTAATGGGCCCTACTCTTTCCCTAGTTATCCTCTTGCCCTTAATATACTTATAAAAGACCTTGGACATCATAAAACGAGGTATTGAGTACGAAAGTAGGGTAGTTACGCTGAATCTTTATAAAGCACAGGTTAGGCCACTACTGGATTATTGCATGCAGTTCTGGACACCACACTTCAGGAAAGATATGAAGGCACTTGAGAGGGTGCAGAGAAGTTGTACCAGAATGGTTCCAGGGTTAGGGGATTTAGCTACAAGGACAGGGTGGAGGAGCTGGATTTGTTTCCATTAGAGCAAAGGAGGTTGAGGGGTGATTTGATAGAGGTGTGCAAGATTATGATGGGTATGGATAGGCTAGATGGGGAAAGTCAGTTCCCACGAGTTGATGGTAGAAGGACTAGGGGACACAGAATTAAGGTTAGTGCAAGAGTTACAGGGGAGATGTGAGGAAAATAAAATTATGCAGCGAGTGTTGAGGAACTGGAACTCGGTGCCGATGGAAGTGGAGGAAGCAGAGATGCTCAATGTTTTCAAGGGGAGACTGGATAGGAATTTGAAGGAAATAAACTAGCTGGGCTACAGGGGTAGTGTGGGGGAATGGGACTGACTGCATTGCTCTACAGAGAGCTGGCTCAGACTCGAGGTGCCAAATGGCTTCCTTCTGTGCAGTTATGATTCTGTGACTATGTGCACTTCACTGGAAAGGCAGCATTTCTTGCCCATGAGAAGTAGCCCTTGAGAAGGTCATGGTGAGCCACATTCTTGAACCACTGCCGTCCATGTGGTGAAGGTACTCCCAAACTGCTGCTAACTGGAGAGGGCTAGAAATTCATACCTTATTGCAAATCCGTAGCCCCATGAAATGGCAAAAAAATGGCTGCTGCTGCTCTTTCACCAGCTGGTGGAAGCTTCCATGCCGGCTGCCATTTTCCTCCCTCTTTTTGTGCTGCCATTAATGTCAGCACCTGAGAAAAATGGCTGTATGGTGACGTCAATCGTCGTGCAAAGCCAACTTAATGTCACAACACTGAACTTTGACCCTAGCGCTGAATTCAGTGCTGGGCACTAAGCATGAAGGCAGGCTGCCAGTGGTGAGGTCAGCACCTTTTAAAGGGACACACACATATTTCAGGTAAGTTTTGATTTAAGTTTTTGCCCTGGGATTCATTGATTTTATTGAAGTAGTGGTTTGCTGCAATAGTTGTTATAAGTTTTCTTAAGTGTGTATGGATTGCTGCTGGGCACTTGCAAGGCCTCAAACGGTAAAAGAAGATCTCTGAGAAGACAGAAAATGCTGCAAATACGCAGCATGTCAGAAAACGTCAGTGGAGAGAGAAACAGCGTTCATGTCTCAGGTTGAAATGGTTCCTGACAAGTTGAGTATCCCCAGAATTTTATGCTGCCATTTCAGATTTACTGCATCTGCTCACCGAGGGAAGAGGAAGACGCAGAAGAGGATGAAACTGAAGAGGAGGAAGCAGAAGGAAGTATGCAACCCAGAAAGCCCCTTCCTGGCCGTGATATCCAGGATGTAATCATCCCCCTATAGTACCAGACAACCACAGCCCCAATTCCGCTTTGCACATTTCTCCCACACCTTACCTTCCCTCTGTTATTGACCATCACAGTTTGGCCACAATGATGAAATAAAAGACACCACAAAGCAAACCGTCCAATCCAACTTTATACATCTATCCATCCAATATGAAATCAAAAAATCAACTCGTCACTCTTATGCAATCTCTTAGAGACTTTCTTGTGTGTGCCTTTGCCTAACCTACTGATGTCAGGCCGTGCCACCCCTGTGGTTGCAGCATTACGGGTGGAAGGCTGATGACATTCAGTGCTGGTACAACTTGAGGAGCTGGTGGCTGGGAGTGTCACATAAAGTGATGGTGTTTCTTCACCTTCCTGTAGTTGTTGTTGTTCTTTTTATTCTTCGTCTTATTCCTCTTCGTCTTCCACTTCTTATTCTTCTACTTCTTCCTCAACTTCTTCTTCTTAATCTTCCACACACACCTCTCCCTCTTCTTGGTCAACCACTGTCTGCGAAGGCTGCATTTCTTTGCTGCATGAAATGAGGAAGGCACAAGTGTGGAGTTGTGGTGACGGACGTTCGGGAAAGGAAGAGGTGCATGAAGGACGGAGGATAAGATATGAGGATACCAGCAGCTTGTATCCTATCAGCTGGCCAAGGGCTCAGCCAGATCCCTGCCAAGACTGGCCTGCACCATCTCCTGCAAACGGTGCTGTGAGGTTAGGAAGGCGTTGAGTCTCGTGAGTGATACAGCATTTTGGTAGGTGTGTGTTGGGTGGGGGGATGGAATTGTGCATTGAGCAGTGTGTGAGGCTAGTGATGCAGTTGGTTGGAGATTGCTTTTGAAGAGGCATTCATTGACCTTGACCAGTGGCCTGAGGCCATAAGATCCTTTGAGCTCTCGAGTAAGGTGGTGGTGACAGTGCTGGCAGTGACGTCCTCGGTGATGTAGTCCAACATCGTTCTTTCTGGAGGGCGTCCAGGCCCCTGTGGGTAGAGGGCCTCACTTGCAGTATTGACCCCCAGAACAAAGTTGGAATGCTGCGTGCGAACCCCTGGGTGCCCCCTCTCTGGATTGCTGAGCCATTTGTGTTAGTGCTGAAGCACTTTTAACATTTTTTGGTGTGGAACACAATTCAGTTTTTAAGAGCTGAATACTGCCATTTGGGAATGATTTCTGACATATAGATGTATTTTTTCTGAAAAGCAGCCAGGTCTCACATTGCAATGTTTAACTTAATTTTAATGTTTACCAGCTTTGAAGGTATTACCCCTTTAATTTAGAGCACCTTTAATTGCCCACAATTCCATGCAATCGCCACAGCTTCACTCCCAGAAGCTTTAAGAAGCAGCAACGCTGACTGTGAATGGGAACTTCGAGTTGGAGGCCTCCATTAACACCACCAGAAGGGCATAGCACAGTAAGTTAGCTCTGCATCCACATCGCCAACCCCCAGTGCTAATTTTTCTGCAGTAGCGCTGCGACCATTTTTGGCAGCCATTACCTCGATTTCCAGTGACACCGGCAATTCATTTGGCACACGCAAATTTTCCCTCAGATTTCCAGGATTTTGATCGAATGATGATGAATGAATGGTGCCATATTTCGAAGTCTGAATAGTGTTTGACTTGGGGAACTTTGAGCTGCTATTTTTCCCATGCATCTGCGGCAATTGTCCTTCTAGGTGATAGATTTTGCGGGATTGGGAGATGCAGTTGAAAAACCCCTGCCGACCTGCTGCACTGCATCTTGTAGATGGTACACGCTGCAGCCATGTTGCGCTGCTGGTGGAGGGACTGACTGTTTATGATTGCGGATGGAGTGCTTATCATGTGGGCTGCTTTGTCCTGGAAGGTGTTGATCTTCTTGGATGTTGATTGAGCTGCACTCATCCAGGAAAATGGAGAGTATTCCATCAAAAACCTGACTTGTGCCCTGTAGGTGGTGGAAAGGCTTTGGGGAATCAGGGGGTGAGTCCTGTGCAGCAGAATACCCAGCCTCTGACATGCTTTTGTACCCACAGTATTTATGTGGTGGTTCCAGTTAAGTTTCTGGTCAATGGTTACTCCCAGGATATTGATGGTGAGTGATTCGAATTTGCTAATTCCATTCTCCAGTTTGAGTTGGAGATGGTCATTTCATGGCACTTGTGCCTCTTTTCAGCCCAAGCCTGGATGTTGTCCAGGCCTTGCTGAATGCGGGCATGGATTGCATGGTTATCTGAGAAATTATGAATGACACTGAACACTGTGCAATCATCAGCAAACATCCCGACTTCTGACCTTATATGGAGGAAAGGTCATTGATAAGCAATTGAAGATGGTTGGGCATAGACCGTGATTGGCCTCCAACAACCACAACCATTTTTGTGCTCAATATGACTCCAGCTAAGTGAGAGTTTTGCCCCTGATCCCATTGACGTCAATTTCACTAGTGCTCCTTGGCGCTTCACTCGGTCAAATGGTGCCTTGATGTCAAGGGCATTCACTCTCACCTCACCTCTGGAATTCCGCTCTTTTGTCCAAGTTTGGACCAAGGCTGTAATGAAGTCTGAAACTGAGTGGTCCTGTGGGAACCCAAACTGAGCATCGGTGAGCAAATTATTGGTAAGCAACTGTCACTTCATATCACTGCCAACGACACTTTCCCTCACTTTGCTGATGATTGAGAATAGTCTAATGAGGCCATAGATGGCGGGATCGGATTTTCCTGTTTTTTGCAGAAATTACATACCTGGGTAATTTCCCAACTTGTCGGATAGATTCCAGTGTTGTATCTGTACTGCAACATCTTGACTAGAGGCGCGGCTATTTATGGAGCACTGGTCTTTAGCACGATAGCCAGGATGTTATTGGGGCCGAGGGTCTTTGCTGTATCTAGTGCACTCAGTCATCAATTGATATCACATGAAGTAGGTTATCCTCCTATGTTGTTTCTCTCACCATCTGACACAAGCCCAGTCTGGCAGGTACATTCTTCATTTGTACATATCTGTACATATATATATATACCTACATACGAAATAGGAGCAGGAGTAGGCCACTCGGCCCTTCTAGCCTGCTCTGCCATTAAATAAGATCATGGCTGATCTGATTACTCCACATTCCTGCCTACCCCCCTTATAACCGTTCACCTCTTGCTTATCAAGAATCTATCTACCTCTGCCTTAAAATATTCAAAGACTCTACTTCCACCGCTCTCTGAGGAAAAGTGTGCCAAAGTCTCACGACACTTTGTTTAAAAAATTCTCCTCATCTCTGTCTTAACTGGCCGACCCCTTATTTCTAAACAGTGACCCCTAGTTCTAGATTCTCCCATAAGAGAAAACATCCTCTCCACATCCACCCTGTGAAGACCGCTCAGGATCTTATATCTTCCAATCAAGTCACCTCTATATTTTCTAAACTCCAGCGGATAATAGCCTAACCTGTCCAACCTTTCCTCATAAGACAACATGCCCATTCGAGGTATATGTCTAGTAAACTTTTTCTGAACTGATATAAAGTCATTTGCCTCCTTCCTTATGTAAGAAGACCAATACTGTACACAGTATTCCAGATGTGGTCTCGCCAATGCCCTATATATATGAAGCATAACCTCCCTACTTTTGTATTCAATTCCCCTCGCAATAAGCAATAACATTCTATTAGCTTTCCTAATTATGTGCTGTACCTGCATACTAACCATTTGCCATTCATTCAGTAAGACACCCAGATCCCTCTGCATCACAGAGCTTGTCAAGGGTAAATCATGTCTGACCAATCTGATTGAATTTTTCGAGGGGGTGACTAGGTGTGTGGATGAGGGAAATGCTGTGGATGTGGTTTACATGGATTTCAATAAAGCTTTTGACAAAGTCCCGCATAGGAGAATGGTCAAGAAGGTAAGAGCCCATGGGATCCAGGGTGCCTTGGCGCGTTGGATCCTAAACTGGCTGAGTGGCAGATGGCAGAGGGTGATGGTCGAAGGTTGCTTTTGTGACTGGAAGCCTGTGTCCAGTGGGGTACCTCAGGGATCGGTGCTGGGTCCCTTGCTGTTTGTGATCTACATAAATGATTTGGATGAGAATGTAAAAGGTATGATCAGTAAGTTCGCAGATGACACGAAAATTGGTGGGGTGGTAAATTGCGAGGAGGAAAGCCTCAGCCTACAGGTCGATATAAACGGGTTGGTCAGATGGGCGGAAAAGTGGCAAATGGAATTTAACCCTGAAAAGTGCGAGGTGATGCATTTTGGATGGACAAATAAGGCAAGGGAATACACAATGAGTGGTATGACCCTAGGAAGTACAGAGGGTCAGAGGGACCTTGGTGTACATGTACATAGATCCCTGAAGGCAGCGGAACAGGTAGATAAGGTGGTTAAAAAGGCATATGGGATTCTTGCCTTCATTAGCCGAGGCATAGAATATAAGAGCAGGGAGGTTATGATGGAGCTGTACAAAACGCTGGTGAGGCCACAGCTGGAGTACGGTGTGCAGTTCTGGTCGCCTCACTATAGGAAGGATGTGATTGCTTTGGAGAGGGTGCAGAGAAGATTCACCAGGATGTTACCTGGGATGGAGCGCCTCAGCTATGAAGAAAGACTAAACAGGCTGGGGTTGTTTTCCTTGGAGCAAAGAAGGCTGAGGGGGGACCTGATTGAGGTGTACAAAATGATGAGGGGCATAGATAGGGTAGATAAAGAGGAACTTTTCCCCTTAGTAGGTGGGTCAATAACAAGGGGGCATAGATTCAAGGTAAGGGGCAGGAGGTTTAGAGGGGATTTGAGGAGGAACTTTTTCACCCAGAGGGTGGTTGGAATCTGGAACTCACTGCCTGAAAGGGTGGTAGAGGCAGGAACCCTCATAACATTCAGGAAGCATTTGGATGAGCACTTGAAATGCCATTGCATACAAGGCTATGGACGAAATGCTGTAAAATGGGATTACACTGGACAGGGATTGATGGACGGCGCAGACACGATGGGCCGAAGGCTCTCTTTCTGTGCTGTATAACTCTATGACTCTATGACTCTGCAATCTGTCGCCATTTAGATAATATGCTTTTTTTTAATCTTCCTACAAAAAGGACAGTTTCACATTTTCCCACAATATACTCCATTTGCCAGATCTTTGCCCACTCACTTCACCTATCTATATCCCTTTGTATCCTCCTTATGTCCTCTTCACAATTTACTTTACTGCCTATCTTTGTGTCATCAGCAAATTTAGCAACCATACCTTCAGTCCCTTCATCCAAGTAATTTATATAAATTGTAAAAAGTTGAGGCTCCAGCATGGAGCCCTGTGGCACACCACTCGTTATGTCTTGCCAACCAGTAAATGACCCAGGTATGCCCACTCTCTGTTTCCTGTTAGCTATCCAATATCCTATCCATGCCAATATGTTACCCCTTACATCATGAACTTTTAATTTCCGCAATAACCTTTGACGTGGCACCTTATCAAATGTCATTGGAAATCTAAGTACAGTATATCCAGGGGTTCTCAATTATCCACAGCGCATGTTACTTCCTCAAAGAACTCCAATAAATTGGTCAGACATGACTTCCCTTTTGCAAAATCAAGTTGACTCTTTCTGATTACCTTGAACTTTTCTAAGTGCCTTTCTGTAACGTTTTTACTATTAGCTTCTAACATCTTCCTTATGACAGATGTTAAGCCAACTGGGCTGTAGTTTCCTGCTTTTGAACAATGGAGTAACATTCACTACTTTCCAATCTAATGGAGCCTTCCCCAAATTTAGGGAATATTGGAAAATTAAAACCAATGCATCAAGTATCTCAATAGCCACTTCTGTTAAGACCCTAAGATGAAGTCCATCAGGACCTGGGCACTTCTCAGCCCACAGCTCCAATAACTTGCTCAGTACCATTAAACTGGTGAGTGTAATTTTCTTCGCTTCCTCCCACCCGTCCATTTCCTGATTTAAAGCTATTTCTGGGATATTACTTGTATCATCTATAGTGAAGACCGATACAAAATACCTGTTCAATTAAACTGTCATCTCCTTATTTCCATTATTAATTCCCCAGACTAACATTCTATAGGACCAACGCTCACTTTGTTAATTCATTTCTTTTTTAAATATCTGTAGAAACTCTTACTATCTGTTTTAATATTTCGAGCTAGCTTCCTCTCGTACTCTAATTTTTCTCTCCTTATTAATCTGTTAGTCAATATTTGCTGTTTTTATATTCTGTCCAGTCTTCTGACCTGGTGCCCATCTTTGCACAATTATATCCGTTTTCTTTAAGTTTGATACTATCTTTAACTTTTTTAGTTAACCAAGGATAGTGGGTCCGCCGCTTGGAAATTTTTTTTCTCATTGGTATGTATGTATTCCGTGTATTCTGAAATATCCCATTAAATGTCTGCCATTGCAACTCTATTGACCTATCCCTTAACCTAATTTGCCATTTCAATTTTGCTAGCTCTGTTTTCATGCCCCAAAATTGTCCTTATTTATGTATAAAATACTAGTCTTGGACCCACTCTTCTCTCCCCAAACTGAATGTAAAATTCAATCATATTATGATCGCTGCTACCTAGGGGTGCCTTCAATATCAGGTCATTAATTTATCCTATCTTGTTGCACAATACCCGCTCTGGTATAGCCTGCTCTCTGGTTGGCTCCAGTGCATGCTGTTCTAAGAAACTATCCCACAAACATTCTATGAACTCTTCAACTGTGGTACCTTTGCCCATCTGATTTTTCCAGTCTATATGCAGATTAAAATCCCCCATGATTATTGCCATACCTTTCTGACAAGCTCCCATTATATCTTCCTTTCTACTCCATCCTACCGTGTGGTTACTGTTAGGGGGCCTTTACACCGCTTCCACAAGTGAATTCCTGCCTTTATCATTTCTCATCTCTACCCAAACCGCTTCTACATCCTGGTTTACTGAACTTCGGTCATCCCTCTCTATTGTGCTCATACCAACATTAGTTAACAGAGCCATCCCTCCACCTTTTCCTAGCTTCCTGTCCTTCCTATATGTTATGCACACTTCAATATTTAGATCCCAGTCTATGTCATCCTGCAGCCATGTTTCTGTAATGGCTAGCAGATCGTAATTATTTATTTGTATTTGCACTATAATTTTATCTGTTTTGTTTCGAATGGTATATGCATTCAGATGCAGAGCCTTTAGTTTTTTCCCTTTATTATTTTTATAACCTCTAGACTTATCTGAATTCCCTGGACTCTGGACTCTGGAGAGGTCCCAGCGGATTGGAAACCCACTAATGTAACATCCCTATTTAAGAAATGAGTGAGACAGAAAGCACGAAACTACAGACCAGTTACCATAACATCTGTCACTGGGAAAATGCTGGAGTTCTTCATTAGGAAGCAGTAGCATTGCATTTAGAAAAACATACTGCAGTCAAACAGAGTCAGCATAGTTTTAGGAAAGGGAAACCAGGTTTATCAAATTTGCTGGCGTTCTTTGAGGATGTAACAAGCAGGGTGGACAAGGCTGAACCAGTGGATGTGGTGTATTTGGGTTTCCTGAAGGCATTCGATATGGTGCCACATATATGGTTATTGCATAAGATAAGAGCTCACGGAGTTGGGGGTAATATATTAGTTTGGATAGAGAATTGGCTAACTAACAGAAAGCAGAGAGTTGGGATATATGGGTAATGTTCTGGTTGGCAAACGGTAACTAGTGGGGTTCAACAAGGATCGGTGCCGGGGCCCCAACTATTTACAATCTACATTAATGACTTGCATGAAGGGATCGAGTGGAATGTAGCCAAGTTTGTGGATGATACAAATATGGTTGGGAAAGCAAGTTGTGCAGATGACTCAAAGAATCTGCAAAGGGATATAGACAGGTTAGGTTACTGGGCAAACTTTTGGCAGATGGAGTATAATGTGGGAACTTGCGAGGTTATCCACTTTGGGAGGAAAAATAAAAAAACAATCTATTATTTAAAAGGAGAGAGATACCAAAATGCTACAGTTCAGAGGGACCTGGCTGTCCTTGTGGATGAAACACAAAACGTTAGCATTCAGGTATAGCAAGTAATCAAAAAGGCAAATGGAATGTTGGCCTTTATTTCAAGGGCATTGGAGTATAAAAGCAGGGAAGTCCTGCTACAACTGAACAAGGTATTGGTGAGACCACACCTTGAGTACTCCGTACAGTTTTGGTCTCCTAATCTAAGGAAGGATATACTTGCTTCACAAGCAGTTCAGAGACAATTTACTAGGTTAATTCCAGAGATGAGGGCCTAGAAATTCGATTGTTTGCACCAGCTGTTAGCGCCTAAAGAGACCAAGAATTGGGGCGTTACCTAATGTTGGGGCGGGCGCAATGAATTTAGCGATAACTCCCATATTGACTATACATTTAACGCCTGTGCTAAGTGTTTGAACGCGCCCGCCAGCGCAAGCACATAATGACGTCATTTCATTGTGCAATGCCTTTTAGGGGTGCCTGAGCGGGTATTGGGTGGTGCCTGCAGCTTTTATGCCTAGCGCTATTAGTGACAGCTCGAAGGAGCATTAGCAGGCCCTTCTCAGAGTCGAGGGGCGCTATTTAAAGGGGACAGCTCTAGTATAGAATCTTCAGCCACTTGGCCTGTTCATTGCGATCGTTGGTGGAGAGAGTTGGGGAGTTACTGTGGAGCAGAGTTTTTGGAAATTAGCATTAGATTACTTGGGACCCTCAAACCTGTCCAGAGCAGTTGGAGCACTAGACCTAACAGCCTTTTGACCAACTGGTATCGGAATGGGAGATGATTTGGAGGGCCACGGCCTCATGGCCGAACACTATGAAGGGGCAGATAGACAGCGGGAGAGAGGGCCGGGATTGGCCAGAAGGAGGAGGGGCAATGGAGGTCGCCCAATGCGAGGTATGCTGCGAGGGTCTTTCGTGGTCATACCTTGACATGTCGGAGGATTAGTGTGTGCGAAGGCTTCGAATCGGGATGGACATTGTTACTGAGCTGTGCCACCTGCTTACTGAGGATCTGCAGACACGTCTACGGTGCATGACCTCTCTGTCGGTGGCGGCTAAACTGACTGTTGGCCTCAATTTTTATGGCAACGGATCCTTTCAGTGAGCCATTGGGGTCATCACGAATATTTCTCAGGTTGCAGTCCACTGCTGCATGCGACAAGTTACAGCTGCCCTTTATAGGCGAAGGCGCCAATTCATCACCTTCCCTCTGACCCTGGAGAAGCAGGCGGAGGAGGAGGAGATGCATGCGGACGAGGAGGAGGAGGAGGAGGAGGAAGATGGAAGGGCTCCTGAAAGTGGAAGGGCCATCCATCACTGGCTCATCAGGACTCGTATCGAGGCCCCTCTGGCGGAAGGATGAGTGTCTTAACTGCTGCGCACTTTGGATGTTTGAAAGCATCTGAAGGCCAGCATCACTGTAATTATTCACGTACACCATAGCACATTTAAACTTCTCTTTATTGTCACAAAAGTCTTTCATTACAGCAAAACAACGTCATGTCAACAGAAACCATAACTAACAAAATAACAGTTAACTCTTCGGCAAAGCTGCCAAACTAAACAAACTATTTCCAACAATTCCAACAGGTGAGGGTCTCCTTGATTTTGGCCAAAGAAACGTCTCAGTACCTCCCTCTACTGCTGGCCCCTTGATGGAGAACGACTTCTCTATCGCGCTCGGTCCCTTCCGCCCCTGCTGCTCCTACGTAATTGAACCCCAGTGGCGGGGTGAAGGCTGGGGGACGCCTGCTGACTGTCTGGAGCCGCAGAAGCCCCTGAGGGACGGCCTGGCCGACCTCTGGGCTTGGAGGGTGCGGACGCAGGATGCTTGATCTGAGCATTGCTGGAAGCAGTGTGCACTGCAGGTGGTGGCAGCTGCACTGCAGACGTGCCAGTGCTGGCATTTGGAATGGTCACCTGCGGAGAGAGGACACCTGCACCATTGTCGGATGACACACTGGCTCTCTGAGGGGACCGGCTCAGCTCATCCGCCACAATCGCATGCTCCACTGATTCCTGGCCCTGTCTGGGACTGGAAGGGCCCGGGGTGATCCTAGCTGATGCAGATAGGGTGGCTGCAGTGAGAGTTCGCGTTGCCTCAATCTGGGTGTGCACGAGGCTGGTAAGTGACTGTGTGGCAGCAGTGAGGACCTGTGAGCCAGGTGACAGTGCTTCGGAGAAGCCCTGGACAGTTCTTTCCATTGCTTCAGACAAGGCCGGTGCTGACTACTCCACTGCCTCGGACAGGCCTTGGCAGACCTTTCCAGGGATTGTCTGAAGCCCTGAACAGTCCTTTCCATAGCAGCCTCGAAGCCCTGGACATTCCTCTCCATTGTTGGTCCAAAACCCTCGGCAGACCTCTCCATAGTTGCCCTGAAGCCCTGGAGAGTCCTGTCCATTGTTGCCCCGAAGCCCTGGAGAGTCCTATCCATTGTTGCCCCGAAGCCCTGGAGAGTCCTCTCCATTGTTGCCCCGAATCCAACACACTTTTTGCCAGTGTATCTTTTGACTGAGGCATCCTCCCCACTGCAGCCATCAGCTCAGTGTGCCTGAGCCGGGCCTGGGTGCTCATTTCAGCCAGGCGACGCACCTCCTCTGCACTCTGTGCAGCAGTCATCACTACCTGCCTTGCCCTCCGGGGAGACGGCGGCCGAACTTGCCTACCTCCCTTGCGTTGCTGCATGCCATTTGGTCCGGCATCTGCCTGATCCTCAGAGCACCCCCTCCCCTCTAGGGAACTACTATCCCCAGTCTGTACATGTGTATGCTCCTCTGAGATTGGAGCAGATGGTCCGACTTCCTCCTGATCCTCACCTCTGGAGGCACTGGCACTGGCAGCTTCAGGGCATGGAGCCCCAGTTGGTGATGCATCATCTGAAAGCAGGGAGGTGGAAGAGTGGCTTTAGCAAAAGGACAGGTTGGCGGGAAGGCATGGCAGATTGCGGCACACTGAGGAAGCATGCTGGCGGGGCAACCAAGTGGAAGGAGACAGCTGCAAACGGTGAGAGCCTCACCCTCGCTGTCGAACATGGGGTCGGCAGCTGCAGTGGTCACAGGACCAGCAGACGTCCTCCAAGTATCTGGTGCACTCTCTCCTCAAGATCCGTGAGAGTGACCACTTGTGGAGGTCCGCCACCAGTTCGATGCTGCTCCTTTCGCATCGTCGCCAGCTTGGACTGCAGGGGAAAGAAGGGGAAGTTCTGTAACATGTTACCTTGTGAGATCATCTCATGCCCCCCATGGTGCAAGAGCCCTTACATGATGCCTTGAGAGAAATGTCCATGTGCATGACCAGAAAGGGCCATGGGTGCTTGCTGACAGATGGCCATTGGGGCATCATGGCAACAGGGTCCTCGAAGTTAGGTGCAGATGGAGGGAATCAGAAGTTTGCATAATCAACACTCACCCTAACGACCCGAGTGAGGTTGTTGAAATTCTTCCTGCACTGAACAGGGGTCCTGGTCGCCAAGCTGTTGGAGTTGACCCTCTGAGAGACCTCTCTCCAAGATCGCCGGTAGGCCTTTTGATTTGGCCTCTTGCCATTGTCAGGATACAGAACATCTCGACGGCACTCAAGTGCAGACAGCAAGTGGTCCAGAGCCTCAGTGCTGAAGCGCTCTGCTCTCTGTTTCACCTTCTCCATCCTCACCAAGTTTCTTGTGCCAGAGAAGGGCGAGCGCCGATTCTGAGGCCTACAGGGCATTGAGTGTAGCAGCTCAGGCTGACTAACCCACCCCTTTAAGAGCCAGCCGACGCCTGGAAGTCTCGTGGTCTCCGGTAATTGAGATCACCTGCGCTGCGCCCGTCCGCGCCGATATTGGGTAGCGCCTGAACTTTTGCACCTTAGGAGTGCCGTGCAATGTCTGAGTTAGCGCCTCAATCCCCTTTGGGGGCGATGCACCCCAATATTAAGCCAGGCAACGATAAGTTTTGTCTGGCTATAAACTTTGCGCAGTGCCAGTTCTAACGCCTCAAGCGGGGCTATACCCAATTTCTAGGCCGAGGGGTTTTGACTTATGAGGAAAGGTTGAGCAGGCTGGGCCTGTACTCATTGGAATTTAGAAGAATGAGAGGTGATCTTTTCGAAACATATAAGATACTTAGGTGGTTAAACAGGGTAGATGCAGACAGGATCTTTCCCCTCATGGGGAAATCTAAAACTTGGGGGTGCAGTCTTTTTAAGAACTGAGATGAGGAGGAACTTCTTCTCTCAGAGGGTTGTGAATTTGTGGAATTCTCTGCCCCAGAGTGGCTTTGAGCCCTAGATCAGCCATGATATTGAATGGTGGAGCAGGCTCCAGGGGACAAGTGGCCTATTCCTGCCCCTATTTCTTATTTTCTTAACTGTTGATTTACTCTTAGATTTGTACTTTCCAACCCTTCCTGTCACGGTCTGTTTATCATTTTCCATATTAATACCTTTCTCTCTTGCCTTGTCTCTACACTTTAAGAACATAAGAACATAAGAACATAAGAAATAGGAGCAGGAGTGGGCCAGTCATATATAATTCCTTTCTCTGAAGTGCATTTTGCAAAACACTATTAAAATAACTTCATAACACTTTTATCTAAAAAACTTCAAGGTTTTGTGAATGAAATTCACAATCTCTACTGCATTGTTTGGGTGCATGTCCAGGAATACAATGGGGTCGATTTTTCTATTTGGCATCGGAGCGTAAAGGCGAGTTTCAGCACAGCCGCCTTTTAAATAAAATGCCCGCTTTACATTTCTGTTTGTTATTTATTTCCTAGTTTCCCTTGACAAGACAGTTATGGTTGTTTGGTTGGTATTTAGCATATTGGTCATTTTGATGCTGACAATAATCATTGCAGATCATTTTTGGGTCAACTACTTTGAAAGGGAAGACATTGGCCCAGAAATTCGGGTCCCCACGGGTGAGAACGCACGGGGTACTCACCTGTAAGCCCAATGAAAGTGCCAGTTTCGTGCATGCACTGCGCATGCGCGGGAAACAGGCACTACCGATCCTCTGAAAGAAGGGGTTAAGAGGTGGAACATGTGCGCAGGTGAGGCAGTGCGTGTGCAAAGACATTAACTTTTTTTTGCAGGTTTTCCCTGGAAGGTAAGTCTCCAAAAGTTAGACATGTAAAAAGCAGTCACAAGGCCTGCTTTTCACAAGGTAAGTGTGAATTAATTAAAATTAAAATATTTTTTCCACGGGTTTATTATTTTTAATTAATTTAAAGAAAGGTGAGTTTATTTTTAGCCCCTTTAGAAAATAAAATTAATTTTTTCAAAAATTTAAATTATTGTTTGAAATAGTTATTTCATGTAACTTATAGTTTACTAGCTGGGGGAGCCTGGCATTGCCAGGGCTGTTTTGGGCTGGGCGGTTTAAATCAAGTCCCAGGCTTTCGGCCCTGTCTCTCTGTCCCTCTGTGAATCTGCTGCCGGGCAACATTTCTACCTTTTAATACCTTCAAAGATGAAAGTAAACGTACTTATAAAACAATTTTGGTAAATGTTTTTGAAAAAAAATAAGATACTAACCTCGACGAGCATATTTTTAGGTTGAGGCAATGGGGTCTTTAGCTTGAGGCAATGGCTGCCAGATCCCTGAGACGAAAACGATCAGTCCCGTCCGCATACACACCGACTGGTCAACCATCAGGTGACTGAACTGTAGGATTAGTCAATCATGACGGCACAGGATTGGTCGACCTTGACGTCAGTCAATCAATGCTAATGAGCGGATAATGAGTGAAATTTTGAAGGTTTTCCGTATAACACGCGAACAATTTTTGTCTGACCGAAAAGTAAATACGCTTACGACCGTTCTGGAATCGTAAGCTTTCTTTGGACATAACGCACATGTAGGTACTCTCTATATCTTTCGAGCATATAGCCGGACAGACAAAATGGAAGGAATCGCTTTATATATATAACTAGCTGGGGGAGCCCGGCGGTGCCGAGGCTTTCTCGAGGGCATGTTGTTGTTGGAAGAGATAGAGGGAGCGACTGGGGGAAGAGAGAGAGGGAAGGAGAGAGTGAGAGAGGGAATGAGAGAGAGGGAAGGAGAGAGAGAGGGAAGGAGAGAGAGAGAGAGGGAAGGAGAGAGAGAGAGGGGGGAAGGAGAGAGAGAGAGAGAGGGGGAAGGAGAGAGAGAGATGGAAGGAAAGAGAGAGAGATGGAAGGAGAGAGAGAGAGAGGGAAGGAGAGAGAGGGAAGGAGAAAGAGAGGGAAGGAGAGAGAGACAGAGAGAGGGAAGGAGAGAGAGAGAGAGAGAGGGAAGGAGAGAGAGATTGGGAGTGTGAGAGTGAGAGAGATTGGGAATGTGAGAGAGACTGGGAGTGAGAGAGAGAGAGATTGGGAGTGAGAGTGAGAGAGATTGGGAGTGAGAGAGAGAGATTGGGAGTGTGAGAGAGATTGGGAGTGAGAGAGAGAGAGAGATTGGGAGTGAGAGAGAGATTGGGAGTGTGAGAGAGAGAGAGATTGGGAGTGTGAGAGAGAGAGATTGGGAGTGTGAGAGAGAGAGATTGGGAATGTGAGAGAGAGAGAGACTGGGAGTGTGAGAGAGAGAGATTGGGTGTGTGAGAGAGAGAGAGATTGGGAGTGTGAGAGAGAGAGATGGGAGTGTGAGAGAGAGAGATTGGGAGTGTGTGAGAGAGAGAGATTGGGAGTGTGTGAGAGAGAGAGATTGGGAGTATGAGAGAGAGAGATTGGGTGTGTGAGAGAGAGAGATTGGGAGTGTGAGAGAGAGTGACTGGGAGTGAGAGAGATGGGATGTGAGAGTGAGATGGGGTGAGAGAGTGAGAGATTGGAGTGTGTGAGAGAGAGTGATTGGGAGGGTGTGAGAGTGAGTGATTGGGTGTGTGTGAGAGTTTGGGTGTGTGAGAGAGTTTGGGTGGGTGTGAGTGTGTTGAGGAGTGGTGTGTTGTGTTGGGGTGAGGTGTGTGTGTGTGTGGGTGGGTGTGTGTGAGTGGGGTGGTGTGTGTGTGTTTGGATTGGGGGTGTGTGAGTGTGTGGGTTGGGGTGTGTGTGAGGTGAGGGTTGTGTTGTGTGGTGTGTGTGTGTGTTGGGGTGAGTTGTGTGTGTGGTGGTTGTGTGTGAGTGGTGTGTGTGTGTGTTTGGTGTGGGTGTTGTGGTGTGTGGTGGGTTTGTGTTGTGGGGTGGGTTTGTGTGTGTGGGTGGGTGTGTGTGTGTTGGGTGGGGTTGTGTGTGTGGGGTGGGGTGTGTTGTGTGTGGGTGGGGTGTGTGTGTGGGTGGGGTGTTTGTGTGGGTGGGGGTTGAGTTTGTTGGGGTGGGGTTGTTTGGGTGGGGTTGTGTGTGGTGTTGTTTGGGGGTGTGGGTGTTGTGTGGGTGGGGTGTGTGTTAGGTGTGGGTTTGGGTGTTGGGGGTGTTGTGTGGTGGGGTTTGTGGGTGGGTTGGGTGTTGTGTGGGTTGGGTTGTTGGTGTTGTTGGTGGTTTGTGTTGGTTGGTGGGTTTTGTTGTGGGGGTGTGTGTGGTTGTGGGTGTTTGGGGTGGGGTGGGTTGTGGGTGTGGTTGTGGTTGTGTGGTGGGTGTGGGGTTGGGGTTGTTGTTGTTGGTTTGTGGTGGGGGTGGTTTGTTGGGGGGGGGTGGGGGTGTGTTGGGTGGGTGGGTTGTGGGTGGTTTTTGTTGTGTTGTTTGTGGTGTGGGTGTTTTTTGGTGGTTTGTGTGGGTTGTGGTTTGGGTGTTGGTTGTTGGGGTGGGTGTGTTAGGTGGGTTTGGGGTGGGGGTTGTTGGTTGGGGGGGGTTTGGGGTGGGGTTGGTTGTGTGGGGGTTGGGGTGGTGGGGGTTTTGGTGTTGGTTTGGGGGGGGTTGGGGTTGTGTTGGTGTTTGTTTTGTTTGTTTGGTGGGTTGTGTGGTTGGTTGGGGGTTTGTTTGTGGTGGTTGGGTGGTTGTTTTTGTTGTTGTTTTGTGGTTTTGTTTGTGGTTTGTGGTTTTTTTTTGTTGTGAGGGTTGTTTGTTTTTGTATTGTGGAAGGTATTGATTGTTTGTAGAGATATATGAGGATAGAGGGAAAGAAAGGAATAGAGAGGATAGAGGGAAAGAAAGATAGAGAGAGAGAGAAGAAAAAGGAGAGAGAGAGGGTAGAGAAGGAAAGAAGAGAGATAGAGAGAAAGAAAGAAAAGAGAGAGAGAAGAAATGAGAGAAAGGAGGGTAGAGAGAGAAGAAAGAAAAAGAGAGAGGAAAGAAAAAGAGAGAGAAAGAGAAAAATAAAGAAGAGAGAGAAATAAAGAGAGAGAATTAAAGAGAGAGAAATATAGAAGAGAGGAAGAGAAAAATAAGAGAAATAGAAATAAAGAAAGGGAGAAAGTAAAGAGAGAGAAGAATAAGAGAGAGAAAGAAAAATATAGAAAGAGAGAAAAATATAGAGAGAGAAGAAATAGAGAGAGAAAGAAAAATAAAGAGAGAGAAGAGAAAAATAGAGAAGAGAGAGAGAAGAGAGAAATAGAAGAGAGAGAGAAGAAAATAGAGAGAGAGAGAAGAAAAATAAAGAGAGAGAGAGAATAGAAATATAGAGAGAGAGAGAGAGGATAGAAGAAGAGAGAGAGAGAGAAAATAAAGAGAGAGAGAGAAGAAAATAAAGAGAGAGAGAGAAGAAATATAAAGAGAGAGAAGAATAGAAATAAAGAGAGAGAGAGAGATAAAATAAAGAGAGAGAGAGAGAGAGAAATAAAGAGAGAGAGAAGAAAATAAAGAGAGAGAGAGGAGAGAAATAAAGAGAGAGAGAGAGAATAATAAAGAGAGAGAGAGGAGAAATAAAAGAGAGAGGAGAGAAAATAAAGAGAGAGAGAGGAGAAATATGAAAGAGAGAGAGAAGAAAAATAAGAGAGAGAGATAGAGAGAGAAAAGAGTGGGAAAGTGAGAGAGAAAAAAAGAAAAAAGAGTGGGAAAGTGGAGAGAAAAAAGAGTGGGAAAGTGGAGAGTAAAAAAAAAGAGAGTGGGAAAGTAGAGAAAAAAGAGTGGAAAGTGAGAGAAAAAAAGAGTGGGAAGTGAGAGAAAAAAAGAGTGGGAAAGTGGAGATAAAAAGAGAGTGGGAAAGTGAGAGAAAAAGAGTGGGAAGTGAGAAAAAAGAGTGGGAAGAGAGAGAGAAAAAAAGAAAAAAGTGGGATAGTGGAGAGAAAAAAGAGTGGGAAAGTGAGAGAAAAAAGGAGGTGGGAAGTGGAGAGAGTAAAAAAAAAAAGAGTGGGAAAGTGAGAGAAAAAAAAGAGTGGGAAAGTTGAGAGATATAAAAAAGAGTGTGAAAGTGGAGAGAAATAAAAAAAGAGTGGGAAAGTGAAGAGAAAAAAAAAAGAGTGGGAAGTGAGAGAATAAAGAGTGGGAAAGTGAGAGAAAAAAAAAGTGGGAAAGTGGAGAGAGAGAAAAAGAAAAAGAGTGGGAAAGTAGAAAAAAAAGAGTGGGAAAGTGAGAGAAAATAAGAGTGGTAAAGTAGAGAGAAAAAAAGAAAAAGAGTTGGGAAAGTGAGAGAAAAAAAAAAGTGGGGTTAAGTGAGAGAGGAAAAAGGAAAAAAGAGTGGGAAAGTAGAGAAAAAAAGAGTGGGAAGGTAGATGAGAAAAAAGAGTGGGAAGTGAGAGAAAAAAAAGAGTGGGAAAGTTAGAGAAAAAAAGAGTGGGGTAAGGTGAGAGAGAAAAAAAAAAAGAGTGGGAAAGTGAGAGAAAAAAAAAGAGGTTGGAAAGTGAGAGAGAATAAAAGAAAGAAGAGTGGAAAGTTGAGAGATAAAAAAAGAGTGGGAAAGTGAGAGAAAAA
>NW_028226264.1:0-55415 GCF_052327205.1 Somniosus microcephalus | reverse complement strand
AGTCCAATACAAGTCTCGGAGAGAGTCCAATACCAGTCTCGGAGAGAGTCCAATACCAGTCTCGGAGAGAGTCCAATACAAGTCTCGGGAGAGTCCAATACAAGTCTCGGAGAGAGTCCAATACAATTCTCGGAGAGAGTCCAATACAAGTCTCGGAGAGAGTCCAATACAAGTCTCGGAGAGAGTCCAATACAATTCTCGGAGAGAGTCCAATACAAGTCTCGGAGAGAGTCCAATACAAGTCTCGGAGAGAGTCCAATACCAGTCTCGGAGAGAGTCCAATACAAGTCTCGGAGAGAGTCCAATACAAGTCTCGAGAGAGTCCAACCAGTCTCGGAGAGTCCAATACAAGTCTCGGAGAGAGTCCAATACAAGTCTCGGAGAGAGTCCAATACAAGTCTCGGAGAGAGTCCAATACAAGTCTCGGAGAGAGTCCAATACAAGTCTCGGAGAGAGTCCAATACAAGTCTCGGAGAGAGTCCAATACAAGTCTCGGAGAGAGTCCAATACAAGTCTCGGAGAGAGTCCAATACAAGTCTCGGAGAGAGTCCAATACAAGTCTCGGAGAGAGTCCAATACAGTCTCGGAGAGAGTCCAATACAAGTCTCGGAGAGAGTCCAATACAAGTCTCGGAGAGAGTCCAATACAAGTCTCGGAGAGAGTCCAATACAAGTCTCGGAGAGAGTCCAATACAAGTCTCGGAGAGAGTCCAATACAAGTCTCGGAGAGAGTCCAATACAAGTCTCGGAGAGAGTCCAATACAAGTCTCGGAGAGAGTCCAATACAAGTCTCGGAGAGAGTCCAATACAAGTCTCGGAGAGAGTCCAATACCAGTCTCGGAAAGAGACCAATACAAGTCTCGGAGAGAGTCCAATACAAGTCTCGGAGAGAGTCCAATACAAGTCTCGGGGAGAGTCCAATACAAGTCTCCGAGAGAGTCCAATACAAGTCTCGGAGAGAGTCCAATACAAGTCTCGGAGAGAGTCCAATACAAGTCTCGGAGAGAGTCCAATACAAGTCTCGGAGAGAGTCCAATACAAGTCTCGGAGAGAGTCCAATACCAGTCTCGGAAAGAGACCAATACAAGTCTCGGAGAGAGTCCAATACAAGTCTCCCAGAGAGTCCAATACAAGCCTCGGAGAGAGAGTCCAATACAAGTCTCGGAGAGAGTCCAATACCAGTCTCGGAGAGAGTCCAATACCAGTCTCGGAGAGAGTCCAATACAAGTCTCGGAGAGAGTCCAATACAAGTCTCGGGGATAGTCCAACACCAGTCTCGGGGAGAGTCCAATACAAGTCTCGGGGAGAGTCCAATACAAGTCTCAGAGAGTCCAATACAAGTCTCGGAGAGAGTCCAATACCAGTCTCGGAGAGAGTCCAACACCAGTCTCGGAGAGAGTCCAATACCAGTCTCGGAGAGAGTCCAATACAAGTCTCAGAGAGAGTCCAATTCAAGTCTCAGAGAGAGTCCAATACAAGTCTCGGAGAGAGTCCAATTCAAGTCTCAGAGAGAGTCCAATACAAGTCTCGGAGAGAGTCCAATACCAGTCTCGGAGAGAGTCCAATACAAGTCTCGGAGAGAGTCCAATTCAAGTCTCAGAGAGAGTCCAATACCAGTCTCGGAGAGAGTCCAATAAAAGTCTCGGAGAGAGTCCAATACCAGTCTCGGAGAGAGTCCAATACAAGTCTCGGAGAGAGTCCAATTCAAGTCTCAGAGAGAGTCCAATACAAGTCTCGGAGAGAGTCCAATACAAGTCTCGGAGAGAGTCCAATACCAGTCTCGGAGAGAGTCCAATACAAGTCTCGGAGAGAGTCCAATTCAAGTCTCAGAGAGAGTCCAATACAAGTCTCGGGGAGAGTCCAATACCAGTCTCGTGAGAGTCCAATACCAGTCTCGGAGAGAGTCCAATACAAGTCTCGGAGAGAGTCCAATACCAGTCTCGGAGAGAGTCCAATACAAGTCTCGGAGAGAGTCCAATACCAGTCTCGGAGAGAGTCCAATACCAGTCTCGCGGAGAGTCCAATACAAGTCTCGGAGAGAGTCCAATACCAGTCTCGGAGAGAGTCCAACACCAGTCTCGGAGAGAGTCCAATACCAGTCTCGGAGAGAGTCCAATACCAGTCTTGGGGAGAGTCCAATACAAGTCTCGGAGAGAGTCCAATACCAGTCTCGGAGAGAGTCCAATACAAGTCACGGAGAGAGTCCAATACCAGTCTCGGAGAGAGTCCAATACCAGTCTCGGGGAGAGTCCAATACCAGTCTCGGAGAGAGTCCAATACGAGTCTCGGAGAGAGTCCAATACGAGTCTCGGAGAGAGTCCAATACCAGTCTCGGGGAGAGTCCAATACAAGTCTCGGAGAGAGTCCAATACCAGTCTCGGAGAGAGTCCAATACCAGTCTCGGAGAGAGTCCAATACCAGTCTCGGAGAGAGTCCAATACCAGTCTCGGAGAGAGTCCAATACAAGTCTCGGGGAGAGTCCAATACAAGTCTCGGAGAGAGTCCAATACCAGTCTCGGAGAGAGTCCAATACCAGTCTCGGAGAGAGTCCAATACCAGTCTCGGAGAGAGTCCAATACCAGTCTCGGAGAGAGTCCAATACAAGTCTCGGAGAGAGTCCAATACAAGTCTCGGAGAGAGTCCAATACAAGTCTCGGAGAGAGTCCAATACCAGTCTCGGAGAGAGTCCAATACAAGTCTCGGGGAGAGTCCAATACAAGTCTCGGAGAGAGTCCAATACAAGTCTCGGAGAGAGTCCAATACAAGTCTCGGAGAGAGTCCAATACAAGTCTCGGAGAGAGCCCAATACCAGTCTCGGAGAGAGTCCAATACAAGTCTTGGTAGGGTCCAATACAAGTCTCAGAGAGAGTCCAACACCAGTCTCCGGGAGAGTCCAATACAAGTCTCGGAGAGAGTCCAATACAAGTCTCGGGAAGAGTCCAATACAAGTCTCGGAGAGAGTCCAAAGCAGTCTCGGAGAGAGTCCAATACAAGTCTCAGAGAGAGTCCAATACCAGTCTCGGAGAGAGTCCAATACAAGTCTTGGAGAGAGTCCAATACAAGTCTCGGAGAGAGTCCAATACAAGTCTCAGAGAGAGTCCAATACCAGTCTCGGAGAGAGTCCAATACAAGTCTCGGAGAGAGTCCAATACAAGTCTCGGAGAGAGTCCAATACAAGTCTCAGAGAGAGTCCAATACCAGTCTCGGAGAGAGTCCAATACAAGTCTCGGAAAGAGACCAATACAAGTCTCGGGGAGAGTCCAATACAAGTCTCGGAGAGAGTCCAATACAAGTCTCAGAGAGAGTCCAATACAAGTCTCGGAGAGAGTCCAATACCAGTCTCGGAGAGAGTCCAATAGCAGTCTCGGAGAGAGTCCAATACAAGTCTCGGAGAGAGTCCAATACAAGTCTCGGAGAGAGTCCAATACAAGTCTCGGAGAGAGTCCAATACAAGTCTCGGAGAGAGTCCAATACCAGTCTCGGAGAGAGTCCAATACCAGCCTCGGAGAGAGCCCAATACAAGTCTCGGAGAGAGTCCAATACAAGTCTCGGAGAGAGTCCAATACCAGTCTCGGAGAGAGTCCAATACAAGTCTCGGAGAGAGTCCAATACAAGTCTCGGAGAGAGTCCAATACCAGTCTCGGAGAGAGTCCAATACCAGTCTCGGAGAGAGTCCAATACAAGTCTCCGAGAGAGTCCAATACAAGTCTCGGGGATAGTCCAACACCAGTCTCGGGGAGAGTCCAATACCAGTCTCGGGGAGAGTCCAATACAAGTCTCAGAGAGTCCAATACCAGTCTCGGAGAGAGTCCAATACAAGTCTCGGAGAGAGTCCAATACAAGTCTCGGAGAGAGTCCAATACAAGTCTCGGAGAGAGTCCAATACAAGTCTCGGAGAGAGTCCAATACAAGTCTCGGAGAGAGTCCAATTCAAGTCTCAGAGAGAGTCCAATACCAGTCTCGGAGAGAGTCCAATAAAAGTCTCGGAGAGAGTCCAATACCAGTCTCGTGAGAGTCCAATACCAGTCTCGGAGAGAGTCCAATACAAGTCTCGGAGAGAGTCCAATACAAGCCTCGGAGAGAGTCCAATACAAGTCTCGGAGAGAGTCCAATACAAGTCTCGGAGAGAGTCCAATTCAAGTCTCAGAGAGAGTCCAATACCAGTCTCGGAGAGAGTCGAATAAAAGTCTCGGGGAGAGTCCAATACCAGTCTCGTGAGAGTCCAACACCAGTCTCGGGGAGAGTCCAATACAAGTCTCGGAGAGAGTCCAATACCAGTCTTGGGGAGAGTTCAATACAAGTCTCGGAGAGAGTCCAATACCAGTCTCGGAGAGAGTCCAATACAAGTCACGGAGAGAGGCCAATACCAGTCTCGGAGAGAGTCCAATACCAGTCTCGGGGAGAGTCCAATACCAGTCTCGGAGAGAGTCCAATACGAGTCTCGGAGAGAGTCCAATACGAGTCTCGGAGAGAGTCCAATACAAGTCTCGGAGAGAGTCCAATACCAGTCTCGGGGAGAGTCCAATACAAGACTCGGAGAGAGTCCAATACCAGTCTCGGAGAGAGCCCGATACCAGTCTCGGAGAGAGTCCAATACCAGTCTCGGAGAGAGTCCAATACAAGTCTCGGAGAGAGTCCAATACCAGTCTCGGAGAGAGTCCAATACCAGTCTCGGAGAGAGTCCAATACCAGTCTCGGAGAGAGTCCAATACCAGTCTCGGGGAGAGTCCAATACAAGTCTCGGAGAGAGTCCAATACCAGTCTCGGAGAGAGTCCAATACAAGTCTCGGAGAGAGTCCAATACAAGTCTCGGGGAGAGTCCAATACCAGTCTCGGAGAGAGTCCAATACCAGTCTCGGAGAGAGTCCAATACAAGTCTCGGAGAGAGTCCAATACAAGTCTCGGGGAGAGTCCAATACAAGTCTCGGGGAGAGTCCAATACCAGTCTCGGAGAGAGTCCAATACAAGTCTCGGAGAGAGTCCAATACCAGTCTCGGAGAGAGTCCAATACAAGTCTCGGAAAGAGTCCAATACAAGTCTCAGAGAGAGTCCAATACCAGTCTTGGAGAGAGTCCAATACAATTCTCGGAGAGAGTCCAATACCAGTCTCGGAGAGAGTCCAATACAAGTCTCGGAGAGAGTCCAATACCAGTCTCGGGGAGAGTCCAATAGCAGTCTCGGAGAGAGTCCAACACCAGTCTCGGAGAGAATCCAATACAAGTCTCGGAGAGAGTCCAATACAAGTCTCGGAGAGAGTCCAATACCAGTCTCGGGGAGAGTCCAATACAAGTCTCGGAGTGAGTCCAATACCAGTCTCGGAGAGAGTCCAATACCAGTCTCGGAGAGAGTCCAATACAAGTCTCAGAGAGAGTCCAATACCAGTCTCGGAGAGAGTCCAATACCAGTCTCGGAGAGAGTCCAACACCAGTCTCGGGGAGAGTCCAATACAAGTCTCGGAGAGAGTCCAAAAGAAGTCTCGGAGAGAGTCCAATACAAGGCTCGGAGAGAGTCCAATACCAGTCTCGGAGAGAGTCCAATACAAGTCTCGGAGAGAGTCCAATACCAGTCTCGGAGAGAGTCCAATACCAGTCTCGGAGAGAGTCCAATACCAGTCTCGGGGAGACTCCAAGACAAGTCTCGGAGAGAGTCCAATACCAGTCTCAGAGAGAGTCCAATACAAGTCTCGGAGAGAGTCCAATACCAGTCTCGGAGAGAGTCCAATATAAGTCTCGGAGAGAGTCCAATACCAGTCTCGGAGAGCGTCCAATATAAGTCTCGGAGAGAGTCCAATACCAGTCTCGGGGAGAGTCCAATACAAGTCTCGGAGAGAGTCGAATACAAGTCTCGGAGAGAGTCCAATACAAGTCTCGGGGAGAGTCCAATACAAGTCTCGGGGAAGAGTCCAATACCAGTCTCGGAGAGAGTCCAATACAAGTCTCGGGAAGAGTCCAATACCAGTCTCGGAGAGAGTCCAATACCAGTCTCGGAGAGAGTCCAATACAAGTCTCGGGGAGAGTCCAATACAAGTCTCGGAGAGAGTCCAATACAAGTCTCGGGGAGAGTCCAATACCAGTCTCGGGGAGAGTCCAATACCAGTCTCGGGGAGAGTCCAATACCAGTCTCGGAGAGAGTCCAATACAAGTCTCGGAGAGAGTCCAATACCAGTCTCGGGGAGAGTCCAATACCAGTCTCGGAGAGAGTCCAATACCAGTCTCGGAGAGAGTCCAATACCAGTCTCGGAGAGAGCCCAATACAAGTCTCGGGGAGAGTCCAATACAAGTCTTGGTAGGGTCCAGTACAAGTCTCGGAGAGAGTCCAATACAAGTCTCGGGGAGAGTCCAATACAAGTCTTGGTAGGGTCCAATACAAGTCTCGGGGAGAGTCCAACACCAGTCTCCGGGAGAGTCCAATACAAGTCTCGGGAAGAGTCCAATACAAGTCTCGGAGAGAGTCCAATACCAGTCTCGGAGAGAGTCCAATACAAGTCTCGGAGAGAGTCCAATACCAGTCTCGGAGAGAGTCCAATACCAGTCTCGGAGAGAGTCCAATACCAGTCTCGGGGAGAGTCCAATACCAGTCTCGGAGAGAGTCCAATACTAGTCTCGGAGAGAGTCCAATACAAGTCTCGGGGAGAGTCCAATACAAGTCTCGGAGAGAGTCCAATACAAGTCTCGGAGAGAGTCCAATACAAGTCTCAGAGAGAGTCCAAAGCAGTCTCGGAGAGAGTCCAATACAAGTCTCGGAGAGAGTCCAATACAAGTCTCGGAGAGAGTCCAATACAAGTCTCGGAGAGAGTCCAATACAAGTCTCGGGGAGAGTCCAATACAAGTCTCGGAGAGAGTCCAATACCAGTCTCAGGAAGAGTCCAATACAAGTCTCGGGGAGAGTCCAATACAAGTCTCGGAGAGAGTCCAATACAAGTCTCGGAGAGAGTCCAATACAAGTCTCGGGGAGAGTCCAATACAAGTCTCGGAGAGAGTCCAATACCAGTCTCGGGAAGAGTCCAATACCACTCTCGGGGAGAGTCCAATACAAGTCTTGATAGGGTCCAATACAAGTCTCGGAGAGAGTCCAATACAAGTCTCGGAGAGAGTCCAATACAAGTCTCGGAGAGAGTCCAATACATGTCTTGGAAAGAGTCCAATACAAGTCTCGGAGAGAGTCCAATACAAGTCTCGGAGAGAGTCCAATACAAGTCTCGGAGAGAGTGCAATACAAGTCTCGGGGAGAGTCCAATACAAGTCTCGGAGAGAGTCCAATACCAGTCTCGGAGAGAGTCCAATACAAGTCTCGGAGAGAGTCCAATACAAGTCTCGGGGAGAGTCCAATACCAGTCTCGGAGAGAGTCCAATACAAGTCTCGGGGAGAGTCCAATACCAGCCTCGGAGAGAGTCCAATACAAGTCTCGGGGAGAGTCCAATACCAGTCTCGGAGAGAGTCCAATACAAGTCTCGGGAAGAGTCCAATACCAGTCTCGGAGAGAGTCCAATACAAGTCTGGGAGAGAGTCCAATACAAGTCTCGGGAAGAGTCCAATACAAGTCTCGGAGAGAGTCCAATACCAGTCTCGGAGAGAGTCCAATACAAGTCTCGGAGAGAATCCAATACCAGCCTCGGGGAGAGTCCCATACAAGTCTCGGGGAGGGTCCAATACAAGTCTCGGAGAGAGTCCAATACAAGTCTCGGAGAGAGTCCAATACCAGTCTCGGAGAGAGTCCAATACAAGTCTCGGAGAGAATCCAATACCAGTCTCGGAGAGAGTCCAATACAAGTCTCGGAGAGAGTCCAATACCAGTCTCGGAGAGAGTCCAATACAAGTCTCGGAGAGAGTCCAATACCAGTCTCGGAGAGAGTCCAATACCAGTCTCGGAGAGAGTCCAATACCAGTCTCGGAGAGAGTCCAATACCAGTCTCGGAGAGAGTCCAAAACATGTCTCGGGGAGAGTCCAATACAAGTCTCGGAGAGAGTCCAATACAAGTCTAGGAGAGAGTCCAATGCAAGCCTCTGAGAGAGTCCAATACAAGTCTCGGGCAGAGTCCAATAGCAGTCTCGGAGAGAGTCCAATACAAGTCTCGGAGAGAGTCCAATACAAGTCTTGGAGAGAGTCCAATACAAGTCTCGGAGAGAGACCAATACCAGTCTCGGAGAGAGTCCAATACCAGTCTCGGAGAGAGTCCAATACAAGTCTCGGAGAGAGTCCAATACAAGTCTCGGAGAGAGACCAATACCAGTCTCGGAGAGAGTCCAATACAAGTCTCGGAGAGAGTCCAACACCAGTCTCCGGGAGAGTCCAATACAAGTCTCGGAGAGAGTCCAATACAAGTCTCGGGAAGTGTCCAATACAAGTCTCGGAGAGAGTCCAATACCAGTCTCGGAGAGAGTCCAATACAAGTCTCGGAGAGAGTCCAAAGCAGTCTCGGAGAGAGTCCAATACAAGTCTCGGAGAGAGTCCAATACCAGTCTCGGAGAGAGTCCAATACAAGTCTCGGAGAGAGTCCAATACAAGTCTCGGGAAGAGTCCAATACAAGTCTCGGAGAGAGTCCAATACCAGTCTCGGAGAGAGTCCAATACCAGTCTCGGAGAGAGTCCAATACCAGTCTCGGGGAGAGTCCAATACCAGTCTCGGAGAGAGTCCAATACCAGTCTCGGAGAGAATCCAATACAAGTCTCGGAGAGAGTCCAATGCAAGTCTCGGAGAGAGTCCAATACCAGTCTCGGGGAGAGTCCAATACCAGTCTCGGAAAGAGTCCAATACAAGTCTCGGAGAGAGTCCAATACAAGTCTCGGAGAGAGTCCAATACAAGTCTCGGGGAGAGTCCAATACAAGTCTCGGAGAGAGTCCAATACAAGTCTCGGGGAGAGTCCAATACAAGTCTCGGGGAGAGTCCAATACAAGTGTCGGAGAGAGTCCGATACCAGTCTCGGGAAGAGTCCAATACCAGTCTCGGGGAGAGTCCAATACAAGTCTTGATAGGGTCCAATACAAGTCTCGGAGAGAGTCCAATACAAGTCTCGGAGAGAGTCCAATACAAGTCTCGGAGAGAGTCCAATACATGTCTCGGAAAGAGTCCAATACAAGTCTCGGAGAGAGTCCAATACAAGTCTCGGAGAGAGTCCAATACAAGTCTCGGAGAGAGTCCAATACAAGTCTCGGAGAGAGTCCAATACCAGTCTCGGAGAGAGTCCAATACATGTCTGGGAAAGAGTCCAATACAAGTCTCGGAGAGAGTCCAATACAAGTCTCGGAGAGAGTCCAATACAAGTCTCGGAGAGAGTCCAATACAAGTCTCGGAGAGAGTCCAATACAAGTCTCGGGGAGAGTCCAATACAAGTCTCGGGGAGAGTCCAATACAAGTCTCGGGGAGAGTCCAATACAAGTCTCGGGGAGAGTCCAATACCAGTCTCGGAGATTGTCCAATACAAGTCTCGGAGAGTGTCCAATACAAGTCTCGGAGAGAGTCCAATACAAGTCTCGGAGAGAGTCCAATACAAGTCTCGGAAAGAGACCAATACAAGTCTCGGAGAGAGTCCAATACAAGTCTCGGGGAGAGTCCAATGCAAGTCTCGGAGAGAGTCCAACGCAAGTCTCGGAGAGAGTCCAAAGCAGTCTCGGAGAGAGTCCAATACAAGTCTCAGAGAGAGTCCAATACCAGTCTCGGAGAGAGTCCAATACAAGTCTTGGAGAGAGTCCAATACAAGTCTCGGAGAGAGTCTAATACAAGTCTCAGAGAGAGTCCAATACCAGTCTCGGAGAGAGTCCAATACAAGTCTCGGAGAGAGTCCAATACAAGTCTCGGAGAGAGTCCAATACAAGTCTCAGAGAGAGTCCAATACCAGTCTCGGAGAGAGTCCAATACAAGTCTCGGAAAGAGACCAATACAAGTCTCGGGGAGAGTCCAATACAAGTCTCGGAGAGAGTCCAATACAAGTCTCAGAGAGAGTCCAATACAAGTCTCGGAGAGAGTCCAATACCAGTCTCGGAGAGAGTCCAATAGCAGTCTCGGAGAGAGTCCAATACAAGTCTCGGAGAGAGTCCAATACAAGTCTCGGAGAGAGTCCAATACAAGTCTCGGAGAGAGTCCAATACAAGTCTCGGAGAGAGTCCAATACAAGTCTCGGAGAGAGTCCAATACCAGTCTCGGAGACAGTCCAATACCAGCCTCGGAGAGAGTCCAATACAAGTCTCGGAGAGAGTCCAATACAAGTCTCGGAGAGAGTCCAATACCAGTCTCGGAGAGAGTCCAATACAAGTCTCGGAGAGAGTCCAATACAAGTCTCGGAGAGAGTCCAATACCAGTCTCGGAGAGAGTCCAATACCAGTCTCGGAGAGAGTCCAATACAAGTCTCAGAGAGAGTCCAATACAAGTCTCGGGGATAGTCCAACACCAGTCTCGGGGAGAGTCCAATACCAGTCTCGGGGAGAGTCCAATACAAGTCTCAGAGAGTCCAATACCAGTCTCGGAGAGAGTCCAATACAAGTCTCGGAGAGAGTCCAATACAAGTCTCGGAGAGAGTCCAATACAAGTCTCGGAGAGAGTCCAATACAAGTCTCGGAGAGAGTCCAATACAAGTCTCGGAGAGAGTCCAATTCAAGTCTCAGAGAGAGTCCAATACCAGTCTCGGAGAGAGTCCAATAAAAGTCTCGGGGAGAGTCCAATACCAGTCTCGTGAGAGTCCAATACCAGTCTCGGAGAGAGTCCAATACAAGTCTCGGAGAGAGTCCAATACAAGCCTCGGAGAGAGTCCAATACAAGTCTCGGAGAGAGTCCAATACAAGTCTCGGAGAGAGTCCAATTCAAGTCTCAGAGAGAGTCCAATACCAGTCTCGGAGAGAGTCCAATAAAAGTCTCGGGGAGAGTCCAATACCAGTCTCGTGAGAGTCCAACACCAGTCTCGGGGAGAGTCCAATACAAGTCTCGGAGAGAGTCCAATACCAGTCTTGGGGAGAGTTCAATACAAGTCTCGGAGAGAGTCCAATACCAGTCTCGGAGAGAGTCCAATACAAGTCACGGAGAGAGGCCAATACCAGTCTCGGAGAGAGTCCAATACCAGTCTCGGGGAGAGTCCAATACCAGTCTCGGAGAGAGTCCAATACGAGTCTCGGAGAGAGTCCAATACGAGTCTCGGAGAGAGTCCAATACTAGTCTCGGAGAGAGTCCAATACCAGTCTCGGGGAGAGTCCAATACAAGACTCGGAGAGAGTCCAATACCAGTCTCGGAGAGAGCCCGATACCAGTCTCGGAGAGAGTCCAATACCAGTCTCGGAGAGAGTCCAATACAAGTCTCGGAGAGAGTCCAATACCAGTCTCGGAGAGAGTCCAATACCAGTCTCGGAGAGAGTCCAATACCAGTCTCGGAGAGAGTCCAATACCAGTCTCGGGGAGAGTCCAATACAAGTCTCGGAGAGAGTCCAATACCAGTGTCGGAGAGAGTCCAATACAAGTCTCGGAGAGAGTCCAATACAAGTCTCGGGGAGAGTCCAATACCAGTCTCGGAGAGAGTCCAATACCAGTCTCGGAGAGAGTCCAATACAAGTCTCGGAGAGAGTCCAATACAAGTCTCGGGGAGAGTCCAATACAAGTCTCGGGGAGAGTCCAATACCAGTCTCGGAGAGAGTCCAATACAAGTCTCGGAGAGAGTCCAATACCAGTCTCGGAGAGAGTCCAATACAAGTCTCGGAAAGAGTCCAATACAAGTCTCAGAGAGAGTCCAATACCAGTCTTGGAGAGAGTCCAATACAATTCTCGGAGAGAGTCCAATACCAGTCTCGGAGAGAGTCCAATACAAGTCTCGGAGAGAGTCCAATACCAGTCTCGGGGAGAGTCCAATAGCAGTCTCGGAGAGAGTCCAACACCAGTCTCGGAGAGAATCCAATACAAGTCTCGGAGAGAGTCCAATACAAGTCTCGGAGAGAGTCCAATACCAGTCTCGGGGAGAGTCCAATACAAGTCTCGGAGTGAGTCCAATACCAGTCTCGGAGAGAGTCCAATACCAGTCTCGGAGAGAGTCCAATACAAGTCTCAGAGAGAGTCCAATACCAGTCTCGGAGAGAGTCCAATACCAGTCTCGGAGAGAGTCCAACACCAGTCTCGGGGAGAGTCCAATACAAGTCTCGGAGAGAGTCCAAAAGAAGTCTCGGAGAGAGTCCAATACAAGGCTCGGAGAGAGTCCAATACCAGTCTCGGAGAGAGTCCAATACAAGTCTCGGAGAGAGTCCAATACCAGTCTCGGAGAGAGTCCAATACCAGTCTCGGAGAGAGTCCAATACCAGTCTCGGGGAGACTCCAAGACAAGTCTCGGAGAGAGTCCAATACCAGTCTCAGAGAGAGTCCAATACAAGTCTCGGAGAGAGTCCAATACCAGTCTCGGAGAGAGTCCAATATAAGTCTCGGAGAGAGTCCAATACCAGTCTCGGAGAGCGTCCAATATAAGTCTCGGAGAGAGTCCAATACCAGTCTCGGGGAGAGTCCAATACAAGTCTCGGAGAGAGTCGAATACAAGTCTCGGAGAGAGTCCAATACAAGTCTCGGGGAGAGTCCAATACAAGTCTCGGGGAAGAGTCCAATACCAGTCTCGGAGAGAGTCCAATACAAGTCTCGGGAAGAGTCCAATACCAGTCTCGGAGAGAGTCCAATACCAGTCTCGGAGAGAGTCCAATACAAGTCTCGGGGAGAGTCCAATACAAGTCTCGGAGAGAGTCCAATACAAGTCTCGGGGAGAGTCCAATACCAGTCTCGGGGAGAGTCCAATACAAGTCTCGGAGAGAGTCCAATACCAGTCTCGGGGAGAGTCCAATACCAGTCTCGGAGAGAGTCCAATACAAGTCTCGGAGAGAGTCCAATACCAGTCTCGGGGAGAGTCCAATACCAGTCTCGGAGAGAGTCCAATACCAGTCTCGGAGAGAGTCCAATACCAGTCTCGGAGAGAGCCCAATACAAGTCTCGGGGAGAGTCCAATACAAGTCTTGGTAGGGTCCAGTACAAGTCTCGGAGAGAGTCCAATACAAGTCTCGGGGAGAGTCCAATACAAGTCTTGGTAGGGTCCAATACAAGTCTCGGGGAGAGTCCAACACCAGTCTCCGGGAGAGTCCAATACAAGTCTCGGGAAGAGTCCAATACAAGTCTCGGAGAGAGTCCAATACCAGTCTCGGAGAGAGTCCAATACAAGTCTCGGAGAGAGTCCAATACCAGTCTCGGAGAGAGTCCAATACCAGTCTCGGAGAGAGTCCAATACCAGTCTCGGGGAGAGTCCAATACCAGTCTCGGAGAGAGTCCAATACTAGTCTCGGAGAGAGTCCAATACAAGTCTCGGGGAGAGTCCAATACAAGTCTCGGAGAGAGTCCAATACAAGTCTCGGAGAGAGTCCAATACAAGTCTCAGAGAGAGTCCAAAGCAGTCTCGGAGAGAGTCCAATACAAGTCTCGGAGAGAGTCCAATACAAGTCTCGGAGAGAGTCCAATACAAGTCTCGGAGAGAGTCCAATACAAGTCTCGGGGAGAGTCCAATACAAGTCTCGGAGAGAGTCCAATACCAGTCTCAGGAAGAGTCCAATACAAGTCTCGGGGAGAGTCCAATACAAGTCTCGGAGAGAGTCCAATACAAGTCTCGGAGAGAGTCCAATACAAGTCTCGGGGAGAGTCCAATACAAGTCTCGGAGAGAGTCCAATACCAGTCTCGGGAAGAGTCCAATACCACTCTCGGGGAGAGTCCAATACAAGTCTTGATAGGGTCCAATACAAGTCTCGGAGAGAGTCCAATACAAGTCTCGGAGAGAGTCCAATACAAGTCTCGGAGAGAGTCCAATACATGTCTTGGAAAGAGTCCAATACAAGTCTCGGAGAGAGTCCAATACAAGTCTCGGAGAGAGTCCAATACAAGTCTCGGAGAGAGTGCAATACAAGTCTCGGGGAGAGTCCAATACAAGTCTCGGAGAGAGTCCAATACCAGTCTCGGAGAGAGTCCAATACAAGTCTCGGAGAGAGTCCAATACAAGTCTCGGGGAGAGTCCAATACCAGTCTCGGAGAGAGTCCAATACAAGTCTCGGGGAGAGTCCAATACCAGTCTCGGAGAGAGTCCAATACAAGTCTCGGGGAGAGTCCAATACCAGTCTCGGAGAGAGTCCAATACAAGTCTCGGGGAGAGTCCAATACCAGTCTCGGAGAGAGTCCAATACAAGTCTGGGAGAGAGTCCAATACAAGTCTCGGGAAGAGTCCAATACAAGTCTCGGAGAGAGTCCAATACCAGTCTCGGAGAGAGTCCAATACAAGTCTCGGAGAGAATCCAATACCAGCCTCGGGGAGAGTCCCATACAAGTCTCGGGGAGGGTCCAATACAAGTCTCGGAGAGAGTCCAATACAAGTCTCGGAGAGAGTCCAATACCAGTCTCGGAGAGAGTCCAATACAAGTCTCGGAGAGAATCCAATACCAGTCTCGGAGAGAGTCCAATACAAGTCTCGGAGAGAGTCCAATACCAGTCTCGGAGAGAGTCCAATACAAGTCTCGGAGAGAGTCCAATACCAGTCTCGGAGAGAGTCCAATACCAGTCTCGGAGAGAGTCCAATACCAGTCTCGGAGAGAGTCCAATACCAGTCTCGGAGAGAGTCCAAAACAAGTCTCGGGGAGAGTCCAATACAAGTCTCGGAGAGAGTCCAATACAAGTCTAGGAGAGAGTCCAATGCAAGCCTCTGAGAGAGTCCAATACAAGTCTCGGGCAGAGTCCAATAGCAGTCTCGGAGAGAGTCCAATACAAGTCTCGGAGAGAGTCCAATACAAGTCTTGGAGAGAGTCCAATACAAGTCTCGGAGAGAGACCAATACCAGTCTCGGAGAGAGTCCAATACCAGTCTCGGAGAGAGTCCAATACAAGTCTCGGAGAGAGTCCAATACAAGTCTCGGAGAGAGACCAATACCAGTCTCGGAGAGAGTCCAATACAAGTCTCGGAGAGAGTCCAACACCAGTCTCCGGGAGAGTCCAATACAAGTCTCGGAGAGAGTCCAATACAAGTCTCGGGAAGTGTCCAATACAAGTCTCGGAGAGAGTCCAATACCAGTCTCGGAGAGAGTCCAATACAAGTCTCGGAGAGAGTCCAAAGCAGTCTCGGAGAGAGTCCAATACAAGTCTCGGAGAGAGTCCAATACCAGTCTCGGAGAGAGTCCAATACAAGTCTCGGAGAGAGTCCAATACAAGTCTCGGGAACAGTCCAATACAAGTCTCGGAGAGAGTCCAATACCAGTCTCGGAGAGAGTCCAATACCAGTCTCGGAGAGAGTCCAATACCAGTCTCGGGGAGAGTCCAATACCAGTCTCGGAGAGAGTCCAATACCAGTCTCGGAGAGAATCCAATACAAGTCTCGGAGAGAGTCCAATGCAAGTCTCGGAGAGAGTCCAATACCAGTCTCGGGGAGAGTCCAATACCAGTCTCGGAAAGAGTCCAATACAAGTCTCGGAGAGAGTCCAATACAAGTCTCGGAGAGAGTCCAATACAAGTCTCGGGGAGAGTCCAATACAAGTCTCGGAGAGAGTCCAATACAAGTCTCGGGGAGAGTCCAATACAAGTCTCGGGGAGAGTCCAATACAAGTGTCGGAGAGAGTCCGATACCAGTCTCGGGAAGAGTCCAATACCAGTCTCGGGGAGAGTCCAATACAAGTCTTGATAGGGTCCAATACAAGTCTCGGAGAGAGTCCAATACAAGTCTCGGAGAGAGTCCAATACAAGTCTCGGAGAGAGTCCAATACATGTCTCGGAAAGAGTCCAATACAAGTCTCGGAGAGAGTCCAATACAAGTCTCGGAGAGAGTCCAATACAAGTCTCGGAGAGAGTCCAATACAAGTCTCGGAGAGAGTCCAATACCAGTCTCGGAGAGAGTCCAATACATGTCTGGGAAAGAGTCCAATACAAGTCTCGGAGAGAGTCCAATACAAGTCTCGGAGAGAGTCCAATACAAGTCTCGGAGAGAGTCCAATACAAGTCTCGGAGAGAGTCCAATACAAGTCTCGGGGAGAGTCCAATACAAGTCTCGGGGAGAGTCCAATACAAGTCTCGGGGAGAGTCCAATACAAGTCTCGGGGAGAGTCCAATACCAGTCTCGGAGATTGTCCAATACAAGTCTCGGAGAGTGTCCAATACAAGTCTCGGAGAGAGTCCAATACTTGTCTCGGAGAGAGTCCAATACAAGTCTCGGAAAGAGACCAATACAAGTCTCGGAGAGAGTCCAATACAAGTCTCGGGGAGAGTCCAATGCAAGTCTCGGAGAGAGTCCAACGCAAGTCTCGGAGAGAGTCCAATACAAGTCTCGGAGAGAGTCCAATACAAGTCTCGGGGAGAGTCCAATACAAGTCTCGGAGAGAGTGCAATACCAGTCTCGGAGAGAGTCCAATACCAGTCTCGGGGAGAGTCCAATACAAGTCTCGGAGAGAGTCCAATACCAGTCTCGGAGAGAGTCCAATACAAGTCGAGGAGAGACTCCAATACCAGTCTCGGAGAGAGTCCAATACAAGTCTCGGAGAGAGTCCAATACAAGTCTCGGAGAGAGTCCAATACCAGTCTCGGAGAGAGTCCAATGCAAGTCTCGGGGAGAGTCCAATACAAGTCTCGGGAAGAGGCCAATACAAGTCTCGGAGAGAGTCCAATACCAGTCTCGGAGAGAGTCCAATACCAGTCTCGGAGAGAGTCCAATACCAGTCTCGGGGAGAGTCCAATACCAGTCTCGGAGAGAGTCCAATACAAGTCTCGGAGAGAGTCCAATACCAGTCTCGGAGAGAGTCCAATACAAGTCTCGGGGAGAGTCCAATACCAGTCTCGGAGAGAGTCCAATACAAGTCTCGGAGAGAGTCCAATACAAGTCTCGGAGAGAGTCCAATACCAGTCTCGGGGAGAGTCCAATACCAGTCTCGGAAAGAGTCCAATACAAGTCTCGGAGAGAGTCCAATACAAGTCTCGGGGAGAGTCCAATACAAGTCTCGGAGAGAGTCCAATACAAGTCTCGGGGAGAGTCCAATACAAGTCTCGGGGAGAGTCCAATACAAGTGTCGGAGAGAGTCCGATACCAGTCTCGGGAAGAGTCCGATACCAGTCTCGGGGAGAGTCCAATACAAGTCTTGATAGGGTCCAATACAAGTCTCGGAGAGAGTCCAATACAAGTCTCGGAGAGAGTCCAATACAAGTCTCGGAGAGAGTCCAATACATGTCTCGGAAAGAGTCCAATACAAGTCTCGGAGAGAGTCCAATACAAGTCTCGGAGAGAGTCCAATACAAGTCTCGGGGAGAGTCCAATACAAGTCTCGGAGAGAGTCCAATACAAGTCTCGGAGAGAGTCCAATACCAGTCTCGGAGAGAGTCCAATACATGTCTTGGAAAGAGTCCAATACAAGTCTCGGAAAGAGTCCAATACAAGTCTCGGAGAGAGTCCAATACAAGTCTCGGAGAGAGTCCAATACAAGTCTCGGAGAGAGTCCAATACAAGTCTCGGAGAGAGTCCAATACAAGTCTCGGGGAGAGTCCAATACAAGTCTCGGGGAGAGTCCAATACAAGTCTCGGGGAGAGTCCAATACAAGTCTCGGGGAGAGTCCAATACAAGTCTCGGGGAGAGTCCAATACCAATCTCGGGGAGAGTCCAATACCAGTCTCTGAGAGAGTCCAATACAAGTCTCGGAGAGAGTCCAATACAAGTCTCGGTGAGAGTCCAATACAAGTCTCGGACAGAGACCAATACAAGTCTCGGAGAGAGTCCAATACAAGTCTCGGGGAGAGTCCAAAGCAAGTCTCGGAGAGAGTCCAACACAAGTCTCGGAGAGAGTCCAATACAAGTCTCGGAGAGAGTCCAATACAAGTCTCGGGGAGAGTCCAATACCAGTCTCGGAGAGAGTCCAATACCAGTCTCGGGGAGAGTCCAATACAAGTCTCGGAGAGAGTCCAATACCAGTCTCGGAGAGAGTCCAATACAAGTCTCGGAGAGACTCCAATACCAGTCTCGGAGAGAGTCCAATACAAGTCTCGGAGAGAGTCCAATACAAGTCTCGGAGAGAGTCCAATACCAGTCTCGGAGAGAGTCCAATGCAAGTCTCGGGGAGAGTCCAATGCAAGTCTCGGAGAGAGTCCAATACCAGTCTCGGAGAGCGTCCAATACCAGTCTTGGAGAGAGTCCAATACCAGTCTCGGAGAGAGTCCAATGCAAGTCTCGGGGAGAGTCCAATACCAGTCTCGGAGAGAGTCCAATACAAGTCTCAGAGAGAGTCCAATACAAGTCTCGGAGAGAGTCCAATACAAGTCTCGGAGAGAGTCCATTACAAGTCTCGGAGAGAGTCCAATACCAGTCTCGGGGAGAGTCCCATACAAGTCTCGGGGAGAGTCCAATACAAGTCTCGGAGAGAGTCCAATACCAGTCTCGGAGAGAGTCCAATACAAGTCTCGGAGAGAGTCCAATACCAGTCTCGGAGAGAGTCCAATACCAGTCTCGGAGAGAGTCCAATACAAGTCTCGGAGAGAGTCCAATACCAGTCTCGGAGAGAGTCCAATACAAGTCTCGGAGAGAGTCCAATACCAGTCTCGGAGAGAGTCGAATACAAGTCTCGGAGAGAGTCCAATACAAGTCTCGGGGAGAGTCCAATACAAGTCTCGGGGAGAGTCCAATACAAGTCTCGGAGAGAGTCCAATACAAGTCTCGGAGAGAGTCCAACACCAGTCTCGGGGAGAGTCCAATACAAGTCTCGGAGAGAGTCCAATACAAGTCTCGGGGAGAGTCCAATACCAGTCTCGGAGAGAGTCCAATACCAGTCTCGGGGAGAGTCCAATACAAGTCTCGGAGAGAGTCCAATACCAGTCTCGGGGAGAGACCAATACAAGTCTCGGAGAGAGTCCAATACCAGTCTCGGAGAGAGTCCAATACAAGTCTCGGAGAGAGTCCAATACCAGTCTCGGGGAGAGTCCAATACCAGTCTCGGAGAGAGTCCAATACCAGTCTCGGAGAGAGTCCAATACAAGTCTCGGAGAGAGTCCAATACAAGTCTCGGAGAGAATCCAATACCAGTCTCGGGGAGAGTCCAATACAAGTCTCGGAGGGAGTCCAATACCAGTCTCGGAGAGAGTCCAATACCAGTCTCGGAGAGAGTCCAATACAAGTCTCGGAGAGAGTCCAATACCAGTCTCGGCGAGAGTCCAATACCAGTCTTGGAGAGAGTCCAATACAAGTCTCGGAGAGAGTCCAATACAAGTCTCGGGGAGAGTCCAATACAAGTCTCGGGGAGAGTCCAATACAAGTCTCGGAGAGAGTCCAATACAAGTCTCGGGGAGAGTCGAATACCAGTCTCGGTGAGAGTCCAACACCAGTCTCGGGGAGAGTCCAATACAAGTCTCGGAGAGAGTCCAATACAAGTCTCGGAGAGAGTCCAATACTAGTCTCGGAGAGAGTCCAATACCAGTCTCGGAGAGAGTCCAATACAAGTCTCGGAGAGAGTCCAATACCAGTCTCGGAGAGAGTCCAATACAAGTCTCGGAGAGAGTCCAATACAAGTCTCGGAGAGAGTCCAATACAAGTCTCGGAGAGAGTCCAATACAAGTCTCGGAGAGAGTCCAATACAAGTCTCGGGGAGAGTCCAATACAAGTCTCGGAGAGAGTCCAATACCAGTCTCGGGAAGAGTCCAATACCACTCTCGGGGAGAGTCCAATACAAGTCTTGATAGGGTCCAATACAAGTCTCGGAGAGAGTCCAACACCAGTCTCCGGGAGAGTCCAATACAAGTCTCGGAGAGAGTCCAATACAAGTCTCGGGAAGAGTCCAATACAAGTCTCGGAGAGAGTCCAATACAAGTCTCGGAGAGAGTCCAATACAAGTCTCGGAGAGAGTCCAAAGCAGTCTCGGAGAGAGTCCAATACAAGTCTCGGAGAGAGTCCAAACCAGTCTCAGGAAGAGTCCAATACAAGTCTCGGAGTGAGTCCAATACAAGTCTCGGAGAGAGTCCAATACAAGTCTCGGAGAGAGTCCAAACCAGTCTCAGGAAGAGTCCAATACAAGTCTCGGGGAGAGTCCAATACAAGTCTCGGGGAGAGCCCAATACAAGTCTCGGAGAGAGTCCAATACAAGTCTCGGAGAGAGTCCAATGCAAGTCTTGGAGAGAGTCCAATGCAAGCCTCGGAGAGAGTCCAATACAAGTCTCGGAGAGAGTCCAATACAAGTCTCGGAGAGAGACCAATACCAGTCTCGGAGAGAGTCCAATACAAGTCTCGGAGAGAGTCCAATACAAGTCTCGGAGAGAGTCCAATACAAGTCTCGGAGAGAGTCCAACACCAGTCTCCGGGAGAGTCCAATACAAGTCTCGGAGAGAGTCCAATACAGGTCTCGGGAAGAGTCCAATACAAGTCTCGGAGAGAGTCCAATACCAGTCTCGGAGAGAGTCCAATACAAGTCTCGGAGAGAGTCCAAAGCAGTCTCGGAGAGAGTCCAATACAAGTCTCGGAGAGAGTCCAATACCAGTCTCGGAGAGAGTCCAATACAAGTCTCGGAGAGAGTCCAATACAAGTCTCGGGAAGAGTCCAATACAAGTCTCGGAGAGAGTCCAATACCAGTCTCGGAGAGAGTCCAATACCAGTCTCGGAGAGAGTCCAATACCAGTCTCGGAGAGAGTCCAATACCAGTCTCGGGGAGAGTCCAATACCAGTCTCGGAGAGAGTCCAATACTAGTCTCGGAGAGAGTCCAATACAAGTCTCGGAGAGAGTCCAATACAAGTCTTGGAGAGAGTCCAATACCAGTCTCGGGGAGAGTCCAATACCAGTCTCGGAAAGAGTCCAATACAAGTCTCGGAGAGAGTCCAATACAAGTCTCGGGGAGAGTCCAATACAAGTCTCGGAGAGAGTCCAATACAAGTCTCGGGGAGAGTCCAATACAAGTCTCGGGGAGAGTCCAATACAAGTGTCGGAGAGAGTCTGATACCAGTCTCGGGAAGAGTCCAATACCAGTCTCGGGGAGAGTCCAATACAAGTCTTGATAGGGTCCAATACAAGTCTCGGAGAGAGTCCAATACAAGTCTCGGAGAGAGTCCAATACATGTCTTGGAAAGAGTCCAATACAAGTCTCGGAGAGAGTCCAATACAAGTCTCGGAGAGAGTCCAATACAAGTCTCGGAGAGAGTCCAATACAAGTCTCGGGGAGAGTCCAATACAAGTCTCGGAGAGAGTCCAATACAAGTCTCGGAGAGAGTCCAATACCAGTCTCGGAGAGAGTCCAATACCAGTCTCGGAGAGAGTCCAATACAAGTCTCGGAGAGAGTCCAATACCAGTCTCGGAGAGAGTCCAATACAAGTCTCGGAGAGAGTCCAATACCAGTCTCGGAGAGAGTCCAATACAAGTCTCGGGGAGAGTCCAATACCAGTCTCGGAGAGAGTCGAATACAAGTCTCGGAGAGAGTCCAATACAAGTCTCGGGGAGAGTCCAATACAAGTCTCGGGGAGAGTCCAATACAAGTGTCGGAGAGAGTCCAATACAAGTCTCGGAGAGAGTCCAACACCAGTCTCGGGGAGAGTCCAATACAAGTCTCGGAGAGAGTCCAATACAAGTCTCGGGGAGAGTCCAATACCAGTCTCGGAGAGAGTCCAATACCAGTCTCGGAGAGTCCAATACAAGTCTCGGAGAGAGTCCAATACCAGTCTCGGAGAGAGTCCAATACCAGTCTCGGAGAGTCCAATACCAGTCTCGGAGAGAGTCCAATACCAGTCTCGGAGAGAGTCCAATACAAGTCTCGGAGAGAGTCCAATACAAGTCTCGGGGAGAGTCCAATACAAGTCTCGGAGAGAGACCAATACAAGTCTCGGAGAGTCCAATACCAGTCTCGGAGAGAGTCCAATACAAGTCTCGGAGAGAGTCCAATACCAGTCTCGGAGAGAGTCCA
Source organism: Somniosus microcephalus (assembly GCF_052327205.1). Lineage (NCBI taxonomy): Eukaryota > Metazoa > Chordata > Chondrichthyes > Squaliformes > Somniosidae > Somniosus > Somniosus microcephalus. The sequence goes on along the minus strand of NW_028226264.1, from coordinate 33,532 downwards.
ATACCAGTCTCGGAGAGAGTCCAATATAATCTCGGAGAGAGTCAAATACAAGTCTCGGAGAGAGTCCAATACAAGTCTCGGAGAGAGTCCAATACCAGTCTCGGAGAGAGTCCAATACCAGTCTCGGAGAGAGTCCAATATAATCTCGGAGAGAGTCCAATACAAGTCTCGGAGAGAGTCCAATACAAGTCTCGGGGAGAGTCCAATACAAGTCTCGGAGAGAGTCCAATACAAGTCTCGGAGAGAGTCCAATACAAGTCTCGGAGAGAGTCCAATACAAGTCTCGGGGAGAGTCCAATGCCAGTCTCGGAGAGAGTCCAATACAAGTCTCGGAGAGAGTCCAATACAAGTCTCGGGGAGAGTCCAGTACCTGTCTCGGAGAGAGTCCAATACAAGTCTCGGGGAGAGTCCAATACCAGTCTCGGAGAGAGTCCAATACAAGTCTCGGAGAGAGTCCAATACAAGTCTCGGGAAGAGTCCAATACAAGTCTCGGAGAGAGTCCAATACCAGTCTCGGAGAGAGTCCAATACAAGTCTCGGAGAGAATCCAATACCAGTCTCGGGGAGAGTCCCATACAAGTCTCGGAGAGAGTCCAATACAAGTCTCGGAGAGAGTCCAATACAAGTCTCGGGGAGAGTCCAATACAAGTCTCGGAGAGAGTCCAATACAAGTCTCGGAGAGAGTCCAATACCAGTCTCGGAGAGAGTCCAATACAAGTCTCGGAGAGAGCCCAATACCAGTCTCGGAGAGAGTCCAATGCAAGTCTCGGAGAGAGTCCAATACCAGTCTCGGAGAGAGTCCAATACAAGTCTCGGAGAGAGTCCAATACCAGTCTCGGAGAGAGTCCAATACCAGTCTCGGAGAGAGTCCAATACAAGGTTCGGAGAGAGTCCAATACCAGTCTCGGAGAGAGTCCAATACAAGTCTCGGAGAGAGTCCAATACCAGTCTCGGAGAGAGTCCAATACCAGTCTCGGAGAGAGTCCAATACCAGTCTCGGAGAGAGTCCAATACCAGTCTCTGAGAGAGTCCAATACAAGTCTCGGGGAGAGTCCAATACAAGTCTCGGAGAGAGTCCAATACAAGTCTCGGAGAGAGTCCAATACAAGCCTCGGAGAGAGTCCAATACAAGTCTCGGAGAGAGTCCAGTACAAGTCTCGGAGAGAGTCCAATACAAGTCTCGGGGAGAGTCCAATACAAGTCTTGGTAGGGTCCAGTACAAGTCTCGGAGAGAGTCCAATACAAGTCTCGGGGAGAGTCCAATACAAGTCTTGGTAGGGTCCAATACAAGTCTCGGGGAGAGTCCAACACAAGTCTCGGGAAGAGTCCAATACAAGTCTCGGAGAGAGTCCAATACCAGTCTCGGAGAGAGTCCAATACAAGTCTCGGAGAGAGTCCAATACCAGTCTCGGAGAGAGTCCAATACAAGTCTCGGAGAGAGTCCAATACCAGTCTCGGAGAGAGACAAATACAAGTCTCGGAGAGAGTCCAAAGCAGTCTCGGAGAGAGTCCAATACAAGTCTCGAAGAGAGTCCAATACAGTCTCGGAGAGAGTCCAATACAAGTCTCGGAGAGAGCCCAAAACAAGTCTCGGGAAGAGTCCAATACAAGTCTCGGAGAGAGCCCAATACAAGTCTCGGGAAGAGTCCAATACAAGTCTCGGAGAGAGTCCAATACCAGTCTCGGAGAGAGTCCAATAACAGTCTCGGGGAGAGTCCAATACCAGTCTCGGAGAGAGTCCAATACCAGTCTCGGAGAGAGTCCAATACAAGTCTCGGAGAGAGTCCAATACAAGTCTCGGAGAGAGTCCAATACCAGTCTCGGGGAGAGTCCAATACCAGTCTCGGAAAGAGTCCAATACAAGTCTCGGAGAGAGTCCAATACAAGTCTCGGGGAGAGTCCAATACAAGTCTCGGAGAGAGTCCAATACAAGTCTCGGGGAGAGTCCAATACAAGTCTCGGGGAGAGTCCAATACAAGTGTCGGAGAGAGTCCGATACCAGTCTCGGGAAGAGTCCCATACCAGTCTCGGGGAGAGTCCAATACAAGTCTTGATAGGGTCCAATACAAGTCTCGGAGAGAGTCCAATACAAGTCTCGGAGAGAGTCCAATACAAGTCTCGGAGAGAGTCCAATACAAGTCTCGGGGAGAGTCCAATACAAGTCTCGGGGAGAGTCCAATACAAGTCTCGGGGAGAGTCCAATACAAGTCTCGGGGAGAGTCCAATACAAGTCTCGGGGAGAGTCCAATACCAGTCTCGGAGAGAGTCCAATACAAGTCTCGGAGAGAGTCCAATACAAGTCTCGGAGAGAGTCCAATACAAGTCTCGGAGAGAGTCCAATACAAGTCACGGAAAGAGAGCAATGCAAGTCTCGGAGAGAGTCCAATACAAGTCTCGGGGAGAGTCAAATGCAAGTCTCGGAGAGAGTCCAACACAAGTCTCGGAGAGATTCCAATACAAGTCTCGGAGAGAGTCCAATACAAGTCTCGGGGAGAGTCCAATACAAGTCTCGGAGAGAGTGCAATACCAGTCTCGGAGAGAGTCCAATACCAGACTCGGAGAGAGTCCAATACAAGTCTCGGAGAGAGTCCAACACCAGTCTCGGAGAGAGTCCAATACCAGTCTCGGAGAGTCCAATACCAGTCTCGGAGAGAGTCCAATACCAGTCTCGGAGAGAGTCCAATACAAGTCTCGGAGAGAGTCCAATACAAGTCTCGGGGAGAGTCCAATACAAGTCTCGGAGAGAGTCCAACACCAGTCTCGGGGAGAGTCCAATACAAGTCTCGGAGAGAGTCCAATCCAAGTCTCGGAGAGAGTCCAATACAAGACTCGGGGAGAGTCCAATACAAGTCTCGGGGAGAGTCCAATACAAGTCTCGGAGAGAGTCCAATACAAGTCTCGGAGAGAGTCCAACACCAGTCTCGGGGAGAGTCCAACACCAGTCTCGGGGAGAGTCCAATACAAGTCTCGGAGAGAGTCCAATACAAGTCTCGGAGAGAGTCCAATACAAGACTCGGGGAGAGTCCAATACAAGTCTCGGGGAGAGTCCAATACAAGTCTCGGAGAGAGTCCAATACAAGTCTCGGAGAGAGTCCAACACCAGTCTCGGGGAGAGTCCAATACAAGTCTCGGAGAGAGTCCAACACCAGTCTCGGGGAGAGTCCAATACAAGTCTCGGAGAGAGTCCAATACCAGTCTCGGAGAGAGTCCAATACCAGTCTCGGAGAGTCCAATACCAGTCTCGGAGAGAGTCCAATACCAGTCTCGGAGAGAGTCCAATACAAGTCTCGGAGAGAGTCCAATACAAGTCTCGGGGAGAGTCCAATACAAGTCTCGGAGAGAGACCAATACAAGTCTCGGAGAGTCCAATACCAGTCTCGGAGAGAGTCCAATACAAGTCTCGGAGAGAGTCCAATACCAGTCTCGGAGAGAGTCCAATACCAGTCTCGGAGAGAGTCCAATATAATCTCGGAGAGAGTCAAATACAAGTCTCGGAGAGAGTCCAATACAAGTCTCGGAGAGAGTCCAATACCAGTCTCGGAGAGAGTCCAATACCAGTCTCGGAGAGAGTCCAATATAATCTCGGAGAGAATCCAATACAAGTCTCGGAGAGAGTCCAATACAAGTCTCGGGGAGAGTCCAATACAAGTCTTGGAGAGAGTCCAATACAAGTCTCGGAGAGAGTCCAATACAAGTCTCGGAGAGAGTCCAATACAAGTCTCGGGGAGAGTCCAATACCAGTCTCGGAGAGAGTCCAATACAAGTCTCGGAGAGAGTCCAATACCAGTCTCGGAGAGAGTCCAATACCAGTCTCGGAGAGAGTCCAATACAAGTCTCGGGGAGAGTCCAGTACCTGTCTCGGAGAGAGTCCAATACAAGTCTCGGGGAGAGTCCAATACCAGTCTCGGAGAGAGTCCAATACAAGTCTCGGAGAGAGTCCAATACAAGTCTCGGGAAGAGTCCAATACAAGTCTCGGAGAGAGTCCAATACCAGTCTCGGAGAGAGTCCAATACAAGTCTCGGAGAGAATCCAATACCAGTCTCGGGGAGAGTCCCATACAAGTCTCGGGGAGAGTCCAATACAAGTCTCGGAGAGAGTCCAATACAAGTCTCGGAGAGAGTCCAATACCAGTCTCGGAGAGAGTCCAATACAAGTCTCGGAGAGAGTCCAATACCAGTCTCGGAGAGAGTCCAATACCAGTCTCGGAGAGAGTCCAATACCAGTCTCTGAGAGAGTCCAATACAAGTCTCGGGGAGAGTCCAATACAAGTCTCGGAGAGAGTCCAATACAAGTCTCGGAGAGAGTCCAATACAAGCCTCGGAGAGAGTCCAATACAAGTCTCGGAGAGAGTCCAATACAAGTCTCGGGGAGAGTCCAGTACAAGTCTCGGAGAGAGTCCAATACAAGTCTCAGAGAGAGTCCAATACAAGTCTCGGAGAGAGTCCAATACAAGTCTCGGGGAGAGTCCAATACAAGTCTCGGGGAGAGTCCAACACCAGTCTCCGGGAGAGTCCAATACAAGTCTCGGAGAGAGTCCAATACAAGTCTCGGGAAGAGTCCAATACAAGTCTCGGAGAGAGTCCAATACCCGTCTCGGAGAGAGTCCAATACAAGTCTCGGAGAGAGTCCAATACCAGTCTCGGAGAGAGTCCAATACAAGTCTCGGAGAGAGTCCAATACAAGTCTCGGGGAGAGTCCAAAGCAGTCTCGGAGAGAGTCCAATACAAGTCTCGAAGAGAGTCCAATACAGTCTCGGAGAGAGTCCAATACAAGTCTCGGAGAGAGCCCAAAACAAGTCTCGGGAAGAGTCCAATACAAGTCTCGGAGAGAGCCCAATACAAGTCTCGGGAAGAGTCCAATACAAGTCTCGGAGAGAGTCCAATACCAGTCTCGGAGAGAGTCCAATACCAGTCTCGGGGAGAGTCCAATACAAGTCTCGGAGAGAGTCCAATACCAGTCTCGGGGAGAGTCCAATACAAGTCTCGGAGAGAGTCCAATACCAGTCTCGGAGAGAGTCCAATACCAGTCTCGGGGAGAGTCCAATACCAGTCTCGGAGAGAGTCCAATACCAGTCTCGGAGAGAGTCCAATACAAGTCTCGGAGAGAGTCCAATACAAGTCTCGGAGAGAGTCCAATACCAGTCTCGGGGAGAGTCCAATACCAGTCTCGGAAAGAGTCCAATACAAGTCTCGGAGAGAGTCCAATACAAGTCTCGGGGAGAGTCCAATACAAGTCTCGGAGAGAGTCCAATACAAGTCTCGGGGAGAGTCCAATACAAGTCTCGGGGAGAGTCCAATACAAGTCTCGGGGAGAGTCCAATACAAGTCTCGGGGAGAGTCCAATACATGTCTCGGGGAGAGTTCAATACCAGTCTCGGAGAGAGTCCAATACAAGTCTCGGAGAGAGTCCAATACAAGTCTCGGAGAGAGTCCAATACAAGTCTCGGAGAGAGTCCAATACAAGTCACGGAAAGAGAGCAATGCAAGTCTCGGAGAGAGTCCAATACAAGTCTCGGGGAGAGTCAAATGCAAGTCTCGGAGAGAGTCCAACACAAGTCTCGGAGAGAGTCCAATACAAGTCTCGGAGAGAGTCCAATACAAGTCTCGGGGAGAGTCCAATACAAGTCTCGGAGAGAGTGCAATACAAGTCTCGGAGAGAGTCCAATACCAGTCTCGGGGAGAGTCCAATACAAGTCTCGGAGAGAGTCCAATACCAGTCTCGGAGAGAGTCCAATACAAGTCTCGGAGAGAGTCCAATACCAGTCTCGGAGAGAGTCCAATACAAGTCTCGGAGAGAGTCCAATACAAGTCTCGGAGAGAGTCCAATACAAGTCTCGGAGAGAGTCCAATACAAGTCTCGGAGAGAGTCCAATACCAGTCTCGGAGAGAGTCCAATACAAGTCTTGGGGAGAGTCCAATACCAGTCTCGGAGAGAGTCCAATGCAAGTCTCGAGGAGAGTCCAATACAAGTCTCGGAGAGAGTCCAATACCAGTCTCGGAGAGCGTCCAATACCAGTCTTGGAGAGAGTCCAATACCAGTCTCGGAGAGAGTCCAATGCAAGTCTCGGGGAGAGTCCAATACCAGTCTCGGAGAGAGTCCAATACAACTCTCGGAGAGAGTCCAATACACGTCTCGGAGAGAGTCCAATACAAGTCTCGGAGAGAGTCCATTACAAGTCTCGGAGAGAGTCCAATACCAGTCTCGGGGAGAGTCCCATACAAGTCTCGGGGAGAGTCCAATACAAGTCTCGGAGAGAGTCCAACACCAGTCTCGGAGAGAGTCCAATACAAGTCTCGGAGAGAGTCCAATACAAGTCTCGGAAAGAGACCAATACAAGTCTCGGAGTGAGTCCAATACAAGTCTCGGAGAGAGTCCAATACCAGTCTCGGAGAGAGTCCAATACCAGTCTCGGAGAGAGTCCAATACCAGTCTCGGAGAGAGTCCAATACAAGTCTCGGAGAGAGTCCAATACCAGTCTCGGAGAGAGTCCAATACAAGTCTCGGGGAGAGTCCAATACCAGTCTCGGAGAGAGTCGAATACAAGTCTCGGAGAGAGTCCAATACAAGTCTCGGGGAGAGTCCAATACAAGTCTCGGGGAGAGTCCAATACATGTCTCGGAGAGAGTCCAATACAAGTCTCGGAGAGAGTCGAACACCAGTCTCGGGGAGAGTCCAATACAAGTCTCGGAGAGAGTCCAATACAAGTCTCGGGGAGAGTCCAATACCAGTCTCGGGGAGAGTCCAATACAAGTCTCGGAGAGTCCAATACCAGTCTCGGAGAGAGTCCAATACCAGTCTCGGAGAGAGTCCAATACAAGTCTCGGAGAGAGTCCAATGCAAGTCTCGGGGAGAGTCCAATACAAGTCTCGGAGAGAGACCAATACAAGTCTCGGAGAGTCCAATACCAGTCTCGGAGAGAGTCCAATACAAGTCTCGGAGAGATTCCAATACCAGTCTCGGAGAGAGTCCAATACCAGTCTCGGAGAGAGTCCAATATAAGTCTCGGAGAGAGTCCAATACAAGTCTCGGAGAGAGTCCAATACAAGTCTCGGGGAGAGTCCAATACAAGTCTCGAAGAGAGTCCAATACAAGTCTCGGAGAGAGTCCAATACAAGTCTCGGAGAGAGTCCAAGACAAGTCTCGGGGAGAGTCCAATACCAGTCTCGGAGAGAGTCCAATACAAGTCTCGGAGAGAGTCCAATACAAGTCTCGGGGAGAGTCCAATACCAGTCTCGGAGGGAGTCCAATACAAGTCTCGGGGAGAGTCCAATACCAGTCTCGGAGAGAGTCCAATACAAGTCTCGGAGAGAGTCCAATACAAGTCTCGGGAAGAGTCCAATTCAAGTCTCGGAGAGAGTCCAATACCAGTCTCGGAGAGAGTCCAATACAAGTCTCAGAGAGAATCCAATACCAGTCTCGGGGAGAGTCCCATACAAGTCTCGGGGAGAGTCCAATACAAGTCTCGGAGAGAGTCCAATACAAGTCTCGGAGAGAGTCCAATACCAGTCTCGGAAGAGTCCAATACAAGTCTCGGAGAGAGTCCAATACCAGTCTCGGAGAGAGTCCAATACAAGTCTCGGAGAGAGTCCAATACCAGTCTCGGAGAGAGTCCAATACAAGTCTCGGAGAGAGTCCAATACCAGTCTCGGAGAGAGTCCAATACCTGTCTCGGAGAGAGTCCAATACCAGTCTCGGAGAGAGTCCAATACCAGTCTCGGAGAGAGTCCAATACAAGTCTCGGGGAGAGTCCAATACAAGTCTCGGAGAGAGTCCAATACAAGTCTCGGAGAGAGTCCAATACAAGTCTCGGAGAGAGTCCAATACCAGTCTCGGAGAGAGTCCAATACAAGTCTTGGTAGGGTCCAATACAAGTCTCGGGGAGAGTCCAACACCAGTCTCCGGGAGAGTCCAATACAAGTCTCGGAGAGAGTCCAATACAAGTCTCGGGAAGAGTCCAATACAAGTCTCGGAGAGAGTCCAATACCAGTCTCGGAGAGAGTCCAATACAAGTCTCGGAGAGAGTCCAAAGCAGTCTCGGAGAGAGTCCAATACAAGTCTCGGAGAGAGTCCAATACCAGTCTCGGAGAGAGACCAATACAAGTCTCGGAGAGAGCCCAATACAAGTCTCGGGAAGAGTCCAATACAAGTCTCGGAGAGAGTCCAATACCAGTCTCGGAGAGAGTCCAATACCAGTCTCGGAGAGAGTCCAATACCAGTCTCAGGGAGAGTCCAATACCAGTCTCGGAGAGAGTCCAATACCAGTCTCGGAGAGAGTCCAATACAAGTCTCGGAGAGAGTCCAATACAAGTCTCGGAGAGAGTCCAATACCAGTCTCGGGGAGAGTCCAATACCAGTCTCGGAAAGAGTCCAATACAAGTCTCGGAGAGAGTCCAATACAAGTCTCGGGGAGAGTCCAATACAAGTCTCGGAGAGAGTCCAATACAAGTCTCGGGGAGAGTCCAATACAAGTCTCGGGGAGAGTCCAATACAAGTGTCGGAGAGAGTCCGATACCAGTCTCGGGAAGAGTCCCATACCAGTCTCGGGGAGAGTGCAATACAAGTCTTGATAGGGTCCAATACAAGTCACGGAGAGAGTCCAATACAAGTCTCGGAGAGAGTCCAATACAAGTCTCGGAGAGAGTCCAATACATGTCTCGGAAAGAGTCCAATACAAGTCTCGGAGAGAGTCCAATACATGTCTCGGAAAGAGTCCAATACAAGTCTCGGAGATAGTCCAATACAAGTCTCGGAGAGAGTCCAATACAAGTCTCGGGAAGAGTCCAATACAAGTCTCGGAGAGAGTCCAATACCAGTCTCGGAGAGAGTCCAATACAAGTCTCGGAGAGAATCCAATACCAGTCTCGGGGAGAGTCCAATACAAGTCTCGGAGAGAGTCCAATACCAGTCTCGGGGAGGGTCCCATACAAGTCTCGGAGAGAGTCCAATACAAGTCTCGGAGAGAGTCCAATACCAGTCTCGGAGAGAGTCCAATGCAAGTCTCGGAGAGAGTCCAATACCAGTCTCGGAGAGAGTCCAATACAAGTCTCGGAGAGAGTCCAATACCAGTCTCGGAGAGAGTCCAATACAAGTCTCGGAGAGAGTCCAATACCAGTCTCGGAGAGAGTCCAATACAAGTCTCGGAGAGAGTCCAATACAAGTCTCGGAGAGAGTCCAATACAAGTCTCGGAGAGAGTCCAATACAAGTCTCGGAGAGAGTCCAATACAAGTCTCGGAGAGAGTCCAATACAAGTCTCGGAGAGAATCCAATACCAGTCTCGGGGAGAGTCCAATACAAGTCTCGGAGAGAGTCCAATACAAGTCTCGGGAAGAGTCCAATACAAGTCTCGGAGAGAGTCCAATACCAGTCTCGGAGAGAGTCCAATACAAGTCTCGGAGAGAATCCAATACCAGTCTCGGGGAGAGTCCAATACAAGTCTCGGAGAGAGTCCAATACCAGTCTCGGGGAGAGTCCCATACAAGTCTCGGAGAGAGTCCAATACAAGTCTCGGAGAGAGTCCAATACCAGTCTCGGAGAGAGTCCAATGCAAGTCTCGGAGAGAGTCCAATACCAGTCTCGGAGAGAGTCCAATACAAGTCTCGGGGAGAGTCCAATACAAGTCTCGGAGAGAGTCCAATACCAGTCTCGGAGAGAGTCCAATACAAGTCTCGGAGAGAGTCCAATACCAGTCTCGGAGAGAGTCCAATACAAGTCTCGGAGAGAGTCCAATACAAGTCTCGGAGAGAGTCCAATACAAGTCTCGGGGAGAGTCCAATACCAGTCTCGGAGAGAGTCCAATACAAGTCTCGGAGAGAGTCCAATACCAGTCTCGGAGAGAGTCCAATACCAGTCTCGGAGAGAGTCGAATACAAGTCTCGGAGAGAGTCCAATACCAGTCTCGTAGAGAGTCCAATACAAGTCTCGGAGAGAGTCCAATACAAGTCTCGGAGAGAGTCCAATACAAGTCTCGGAGAGAGTCCAATACCAGTCTCGGAGAGAGTCCAATACAAGCCTCGGAGAGAGTCCAATACAAGTCTCGGAGAGAGTCCAATACAAGTCTCGGAGAGAGTCCAAAGCAGTCTCGGAGAGAGTCCAATACAAGTCTCGAAGAGAGTCCAATACAGTCTCGGAGAGAGTCCAATACAAGTCTCGGAGAGAGTCCAATACCAGTCTCGGAGAGAGTCCAATACAAGTCTCGGAGAGAGTCCAATACAAGTCTCGGAGAGAGTCCAATACCAGTCTCGGAGAGAGTCCAATACCAGTCTCGGGGAGAGTCCAATACAAGTCTCGGAGAGAGTCCAATACAAGTCTCGGAGAGAGTCCAATACCAGTCTCGGAGAGAGTCCAATACAAGTCTCGGGGAGAGTCCAATACAAGTCTCGGAGAGAGTCCAGTACAAGTCTCGGAGAGAGTCCAATACAAGTCTCGGAGAGAGTCCAGTACAAGTCTCGGAGAGAGTCCAATACAAGCCTCGGAGAGAGTCCAATACCAGTCTCGGGGAGAGTCCAATACAAGCCTCGGAGAGAGTCCAATACCAGTCTTGGAGAGAGTCCAATACAAGTCTCGGAGAGAGTCCAATACCAGTCTCGGAGAGAGTCCAATACCAGTCTCGGGGAGAGTCCAATACAAGTATCGGAGAGAGTCCAGTACAAGTCTCGGAGAGAGTCCAATACAAGTCTCAGAGAGAGTCCAATACAAGTCTCGGAGAGAGTCCAATACAAGTCTCGGAGAGAGTCCAGTACAAGTCTCGGAGAGAGTCCAATACAAGTCTCGGAGAGAGTCCAATACAAGTCTCGGGGAGAGTCCAATACCAGTCTCGGAGAGAGTCCAATACAAGTCTCGGAGAGAGTCCAACACCAGTCTCCGGGAGAGTCCAATACAAGTCTCGGAGAGAGTCCAATACAAGTCTCGGGAAGAGTCCAATACAAGTCTCGGAGAGAGTCCAATACCAGTCTCGGAGAGAGTCCAATACAAGTCTCGGAGAGAGTCCAAAGCAGTCTCGGAGAGAGTCCAATACAAGTCTCGAAGAGAGTCCAATACAGTCTCGGAGAGAGTCCAATACAAGTCTCGGAGAGAGTCCAATACAAGTCTCGGGAAGAGTCCAATACAAGTCTCGGGAAGAGTCCAATACAAGTCTCGGAGAGAGTCCAATACCAGTCTCGGAGAGAGTCCAATACCAGTCTCGGAGAGAGTCCAATACAAGTCTCGGAGAGAGTCCAATACCAGTCTCGGAGAGAGTCCAACACCAGTCTCCGGGAGAGTCCAATACAAGTCTCGGAGAGAGTCCAATACAAGTCTCGGGGAGAGTCCAATACCAGTCTCCGGGAGAGTCCAATACAAGTCTCGGAGAGAGTACAATACAAGTCTCGGGGAGAGTCCAACACCAGTCTCCGGGAGAGTCCAATACAAGTCTCGGAGAGAGTCCAATACAAGTCTCGGAGAGAGTCCAATACAAGTCTCGGAGAGAGTCCAATACCAGTCTCGGAGATAGTCCAATACAAGTCTCGGAGAGAGTCCAAAGCAGTCTCGGAGAGAGTCCAATACAAGTCTCGGAGAGAGTCCAATACCAGTCTCGGAGAGAGACCAATACAAGTCTCGGAGAGAGCCCAATACAAGTCTCGGAGAGAGTCCAATACCAGTCTCGGAGAGAGTCCAATACCAGTCTCGGAGAGAGTCCAATACCAGTCTCGGGGAGAGTCCAATACCAGTCTCGGAGAGAGTCCAATACCAGTCACGGAGAGAGTCCAATACCAGTCTCGGAGAGAGTCCAATACCAGTCTCGGGGAGAGTCCAATACCAGTCTCGGAGAGAGTCCAATACAAGTCTCGGAGAGAGTCCAATACAAGTCTCGGAGAGAGTCCAATACCAGTCTCGGGGAGAGTCCAATACAAGTCTCGGAAAGAGTCCAATACCAGTCTCGGAAAGAGTCCAATACCAGTCTCGGGGAGAGTCCAATACCAGTCTCGGAGAGAGTCCAATACCAGTCTCGGGGAGAGTCCAATACCAGTCTCGGAGAGAGTCCAATACCAGTCTCGGAAAGAGTCCAATACAAGTCTCGGAGAGAGTCCAATACAAGTCTCGGGGAGAGTCCAATACAAGTCTCGGAGAGAGTCCAATACAAGTCTCGGAGAGAGTCCAATACAAGTGTCGGAGAGAGTCCGATTCCAGTCTCGGGAAGAGTCCCATACCAGTCTCGGGGAGAGTGCAATACAAGTCTTGATAGGGTCCAATACAAGTCACGGAGAGAGTCCAATACAAGTCTCGGAGAGAGTCCAATACAAGTCTCGGAGAGAGTCCAATACATGTCTCGGAAAGAGTCCAATACAAGTCTCGGAGAGAGTCCAATACAAGTCTCGGAGATAGTCCAATACAAGTCTCGGAGAGAGTCCAATACAAGTCTCGGGAAGAGTCCAATACAAGTCTCGGAGAGAGTCCAATACCAGTCTCGGAGAGAGTCCAATACAAGTCTCGGAGAGAATCCAATACCAGTCTCGGGGAGAGTCCCATACAAGTCTCGGGGAGAGTCCAATACAAGTCTCGGAGAGAGTCCAATACAAGTCTCGGAGAGAGTCCAATACCAGTCTCGGAGAGAGTCCAATACAAGTCTCGGAGAGAGTCCAATACCAGTCTCGGAGAGAGTCCAATACAAGTCTCGGGAAGAGTCCAATACAAGTCTCGGAGAGAGTCCAATACATGTCTCGGAGAGAGCCCAATACAAGTCTCGGAGAGAGTCCAATACAAGTCTCGGAGAGAGTCCAATACAAGTCTCGGAGAGAGTCCAATACCAGTCTCAGAGAGAGTCCAATACCAGTCTCGGAGAGAGTCCAATACAAGTCTCGGAGAGAGCCCAATACAAGTCTCGGAGAGAGCCCAATACAAGTCTCGGAGAGAGCCCAATACCAGTCTCGGAGAGAGCCCAATACAAGTCTCGGAGAGAGCCCAATACAAGTCTCGGAGAGAGTCCAATACCAGTCTCGGGAAGAGTCCAATACAAGTCTCGGAGAGAGTCCAATACATGTCTCGGAGAGAGCCCAATACAAGTCTCGGAGAGAGTCCAACACAAGTCTCGGAGAGAGTCCAATACAAGTCTCGGAGAGAGTCCAATACAAGTCTCGGAGAGAGTCCAATACCAGTCTCGGAGAGAGTCCAATACCAGTCTCGGAGAGAGTCCAATACAAGTCTCGGAGAGAGCCCAATACAAGTCTCGGAGAGAGCCCAATACCAGTCTCGGAGAGAGTCCAATACCAGTCTCGGAGAGAGTCCAATACAAGTCTCGGAGAGAGTCCAATACAAGTCTCGGAGAGAGTCCAATACAAGTCTCGGAGAGAGTCCAATACCAGTCTCGGAGAGAGTCCAATACCAGTCTCGGAGAGAGTCCAATACCAGTCTCGGAGAGAGTCCAATACCAGTCTCGGAGAGAGTCCAATACAAGTCTCGGGGAGAGTCCAATACAAGTCTCGGAGAGAGTCCAATACAAGTCTCGGGGAGAGTCCAATACAAGTCTCTGAGAGAGTCCAATACAAGTCTCGGGGAGAGTCCAATACAAGTCTCGGAGAGAGTCCAATACAAGTCTCGGAGAGAGTCCAATACAAGCCTCGGAGAGAGTCCAATACCAGTCTCGGAGAGAGTCCAATACAAGTCTCGGAGAGAGTCCAATACAAGTCTCGGAGAGAGTCCAATACCAGTCTCGGAGAGAGTCCAATACAAGTCTCGGAGAGAGTCCAATACAAGTCTCAGAGAGAGTCCAATACAAGTCTCGGAGAGAGTCCAATACAAGTCTCGGAGAGAGTCCAATACAAGCCTCGGAGAGAGTCCAATACAAGTCTCGGAGAGAGTCCAGTACAAGTCTCGGAGAGAGTCCAATACCAGTCTCGGAGAGAGTCCAATACAAGTCTCGGAGAGAGTCCAATACAAGTCTCAGAGAGAGTCCAATACAAGTCTCGGAGAGAGTCCAATACAAGTCTCGGAGAGAGTCCAATACAAGCCTCGGAGAGAGTCCAATACAAGTCTCGGAGAGAGTCCAGTACAAGTCTCGGAGAGAGTGCAGTACAAGTCTCGGAGAGAGTCCAATACAAGTCTCGGAGAGAGTCCAATACAAGTCTCGGAGAGAGTCCAGTACAAGTCTCGGAGAGAGTCCGATACAAGTCTCGGAGAGAGTCCGATACAAGTCTCGGAGAGAGTCCAATACAAGTCTCGGAGAGAGTCCAATACAAGTCTCGGAGAGAGTCCAATACAAGTCTCGGAGAGAGTCCAGTACAAGTCTCGGAGAGAGTCCAATACAAGTCTCGGGGAGAGTCCAATACAAGTCTCGGGGAGAGTCCAACACCAGTCTCCGGGAGAGTCCAATACAAGTCTCGGAGAGAGTCCAATACAAGTCTCGGGAAGAGTCCAATACAAGTCTCGGAGAGAGTCCAATACCAGTCTCGGAGAGAGTCCAATACAAGTCTCGGAGAGAGTCCAATACCAGTCTCGGAGAGAGACAAATACAAGTCTCGGAGAGAGTCCAAAGCAGTCTCGGAGAGAGTCCAATACAAGTCTCGAAGAGAGTCCAATACAGTCTCGGAGAGAGTCCAATACAAGTCTCGGAGAGAGCCCAAAACAAGTCTCGGGAAGAGTCCAATACAGGTCTCGGAGAGAGCCCAATACAAGTCTCGGGAAGAGTCCAATACAAGTCTCGGAGAGAGTCCAATACCAGTCTCGGAGAGAGTCCAATACCAGTCTCGGGGAGAGTCCAATACAAGTCTCGGAGAGAGTCCAATACCAGTCTCGGAGAGAGTCCAATAGCAGTCTCGGGGAGAGTCCAATACCAGTCTCGGAGAGAGTCCAATACCAGTCTCGGAGAGAGTCCAATACAAGTCTCGGAGAGAGTCCAATACAAGTCTCGGAGAGAGTCCAATACCAGTCTCGGGGAGAGTCCAATACCAGTCTCGGAAAGAGTCCAATACAAGTCTCGGAGAGAGTCAAATACAAGTCTCGGAGAGAGTCCAATACAAGTCTCGGGGAGAGTCCAATACAAGTCTCGGAGAGAGTCCAATACAAGTCTCGGAGAGAGTCCAATACAAGTCTCGGGGAGAGTCCAATACAAGTCTCGGAGAGAGTCCAATACAAGTCTCGGGGAGAGTCCAATACAAGTCTCGGGGAGAGTCCAATACAAGTGTCGGAGAGAGTCCGATACCAGTCTCGGGGAGAGTCCAATACAAGTCTCGATAGGGTCCAATACAAGTCTCGGAGAGAGTCCAATACAAGTCTCGGAGAGAGTCCAATACAAGTCTCGGAGAGAGTCCAATACAAGTCTCGGGGAGAGTCCAATACAAGTCTCGGGGAGAGTCCAATACAAGTCTCGGGGAGAGTCCAATACAAGTCTCGGGGAGAGTCCAATACAAGTCTCGGGGAGAGTCCAATACCAGTCTCGGAGAGAGTCCAACACAAGTCTCGGAGAGAGTCCAATACAAGTCTCGGAGAGAGTCCAATACAAGTCTCGGAGAGAGTCCAATACAAGTCACGGAAAGAGAGCAATGCAAGTCTCGGAGAGAGTCCAATACAAGTCTCGGAGAGAGTCCAATACAAGTCTCGGAGAGAGTCCAATACAAGTCTCGGAGAGAGTCCAATACAAGTCACGGAATAGAGCAATACAAGTCTCGGGGAGAGTCAAATGCAAGTCTCGGAGAGAGTCCAACACAAGTCTCGGAGAGAGTCCAATACAAGTCTCGGAGAGAGTCCAATACAAGTCTCGGGGAGAGTCCAATACAAGTCTCGGAGAGAGTGCAATACCAGTCTCGGAGAGAGTCCAATACCAGTCTCGGGGAGAGTCCAATACAAGTCTCGGAGAGAGTCCAATACCAGTCTCGGAGAGAGTCCAATACAAGTCTCGGAGAGAGTCCAATACCAGTCTCGGAGAGAGTCCAATACAAGTCTCGGAGAGAGTCCAATACAAGTCTCGGAGAGAGTCCAATACCAGTCTCGGAGAGAGTCCAATGCAAGTCTCGAGGAGAGTCCAATACAAGTCTCGGAGAGAGTCCAATACCAGTCTCGGAGAGCGTCCAATACCAGTCTTGGAGAGAGTCCAATACCAGTCTCGGAGAGAGTCCAATGCAAGTCTCGGGGAGAGTCCAATACCAGTCTCGGAGGGAGTCCAATACAACTCTCGGAGAGAGTCCAA
This sequence comes from Somniosus microcephalus, assembly GCF_052327205.1. Lineage (NCBI taxonomy): Eukaryota > Metazoa > Chordata > Chondrichthyes > Squaliformes > Somniosidae > Somniosus > Somniosus microcephalus. The sequence continues at coordinate 17,374 of NW_028226264.1, read as the reverse complement.
TACACGTCTCGGAGAGAGTCCAATACAAATCTCGGAGAGAGTCCATTACAAGTCTCGGAGAGAGTCCAATACCAGTCTCGGGGAGAGTCCAATACAAGTCTCGGAGAGAGTCCAACACCAGTCTCGGAGAGAGTCCAATACAAGTCTCGGAGAGAGTCCAATACAAGTCTCGGAAAGAGACCAATACAAGTCTCGGAGTGAGTCCAATACAAGTCTCGGAGAGAGTCCAATACCAGTCTCGGAGAGAGTCCAATACCAGTCTCGGAGAGAGTCCAATACAAGTCTCGGAGAGAGTCCAATACCAGTCTCGGAGAGAGTCCAATACAAGTCTCGGGGAGAGTCCAATACCAGTCTCGGAGAGAGTCGAATACAAGTCTCGGAGAGAGTCCAATACAAGTCTCGGGGAGAGTCCAATACAAGTCTCGGGGAGAGTCCAATACATGTCTCGGAGAGAGTCCAATACAAGTCTCGGAGAGAGTCGAACACCAGTCTCGGGGAGAGTCCAATACAAGTCTCGGAGAGAGTCCAATACAAGTCTCGGGGAGAGTCCAATACCAGTCTCGGGGAGAGTCCAATACAAGTCTCGGAGAGTCCAATACCAGTCTCGGAGAGAGTCCAATACCAGTCTCGGAGAGAGTCCAATACAAGTCTCGGAGAGAGTCCAATGCAAGTCTCGGGGAGAGTCCAATACAAGTCTCGGAGAGAGACCAATACAAGTCTCGGAGAGTCCAATACCATTCTCGGAGAGAGTCCAATACAAGTCTCGGAGAGATTCCAATACCAGTCTCGGAGAGAGTCCAATACCAGTCTCGGAGAGAGTCCAATATAAGTCTCGGAGAGAGTCCAATACAAGTCTCGGAGAGAGTCCAATACAAGTCTCGGGGAGAGTCCAATACAAGTCTCGAAGAGAGTCCAATACAAGTCTCGGAGAGAGTCCAATACAAGTCTCGGAGAGAGTCCAAGACAAGTCTCGGGGAGAGTCCAATACCAGTCTCGGAGAGAGTCCAATACAAGTCTCGGAGAGAGTCCAATACAAGTCTCGGGGAGAGTCCAATACCAGTCTCGGAGGGAGTCCAATACAAGTCTCGGGGAGAGTCCAATACCAGTCTCGGAGAGAGTCCAATACATGTCTCGGAGAGAGTCCAATACAAGTCTCGGGAAGAGTCCAATACAAGTCTCGGAGAGAGTCCAATACCAGTCTCGGAGAGAGTCCAATACAAGTCTCAGAGAGAATCCAATACCAGTCTCGGGGAGAGTCCCATACAAGTCTCGGGGAGAGTCCAATACAAGTCTCGGAGAGAGTCCAATACAAGTCTCGGAGAGAGTCCAATACCAGTCTCGGAAGAGTCCAATACAGGTCTCGGAGAGAGTCCAATACCAGTCTCGGAGAGAGTCCAATACAAGTCTCGGAGAGAGTCCAATACCAGTCTCGGAGAGAGTCCAATACAAGTCTCGGAGAGAGTCCAATACCAGTCTCGGAGAGAGTCCAATACCTGTCTCGGAGAGAGTCCAATACCAGTCTCGGAGAGAGTCCAATACCAGTCTCGGAGAGAGTCCAATACAAGTCTCGGGGAGAGTCCAATACAAGTCTCGGAGAGAGTCCAATACAAGTCTCGGAGAGAGTCCAATACAAGTCTCGGAGAGAGTCCAATACCAGTCTCGGAGAGAGTCCAATACAAGTCTTGGTAGGGTCCAATACAAGTCTCGGGGAGAGTCCAACACCAGTCTCCGGGAGAGTCCAATACAAGTCTCGGAGAGAGTCCAATACAAGTCTCGGGAAGAGTCCAATACAAGTCTCGGAGAGAGTCCAATACCAGTCTCGGAGAGAGTCCAATACAAGTCTCGGAGAGAGTCCAAAGCAGTCTCGGAGAGAGTCCAATACAAGTCTCGGAGAGAGTCCAATACCAGTCTCGGAGAGAGACCAATACAAGTCTCGGAGAGAGCCCAATACAAGTCTCGGGAAGAGTCCAATACAAGTCTCGGAGAGAGTCCAATACCAGTCTCGGAGAGAGTCCAATACCAGTCTCGGAGAGAGTCCAATACCAGTCTCGGGGAGAGTCCAATACCAGTCTCGGAGAGAGTCCAATACCAGTCTCGGAGAGAGTCCAATACAAGTCTTGGAGAGAGTCCAATACAAGTCTCGGAGAGAGTCCAATACAAGTCTCGGAGAGAGTCCAATACCAGTCTCGGGGAGAGTCCAATACCAGTCTCGGAAAGAGTCCAATACAAGTCTCGGAGAGAGTCCAATACAAGTCTCGGGGAGAGTCCAATACAAGTCTCGGAGAGAGTCCAATACAAGTCTCGGGGAGAGTCCAATACAAGTCTCGGGGAGAGTCCAATACAAGTGTCGGAGAGAGTCCGATACCAGTCTCGGGAAGAGTCCCATACCAGTCTCGGGGAGAGTGCAATACAAGTCTTGATAGGGTCCAATACAAGTCACGGAGAGAGTCCAATACAAGTCTCGGAGAGAGTCCAATACAAGTCTCGGAGAGAGTCCAATACATGTCTCGGAAAGAGTCCAATACAAGTCTCGGAGAGAGTCCAATACAAGTCTCGGAGATAGTCCAATACAAGTCTCGGAGAGAGTCCAATACAAGTCTCGGGGAGAGTCCAATACAAGTCTCGGAGAGAGTCCAATACAAGTCTCGGAGAGAGTCCAATACCAGTCTCGGAGAGAGTCCAATACATGTCTTGGAAAGAGTCCAATACAAGTCTCGGAGAGAGTCCAATACAAGTCTCGGAGAGAGTCCAATACAAGTCTCGGAGAGAGTCCAATACAAGTCTCGGAGAGAGTCCAATACAAGTCTCGGGGAGAGTCCAATACAAGTCTCGGGGAGAGTCCAATACAAGTCTCGGGGAGAGTCCAATACAAGTCTCGGGGAGAGTCCAATACAAGTCTCGGGGAGAGTCCAATACCAGTCTCGGAGAGAGTCCAATACAAGTCTCGGAGAGAGTCCAATACAAGTCTCGGAGAGAGTCCAATACAAGTCTCGGAGAGAGTCCAATACAAGTCACGGAAAGAGACCAATACAAGTCTCAGAGAGAGTCCAATACAAGTCTCGGGGAGAGTCAAATGCAAGTCTCGGAGAGAGTCCAACACAAGTCTCGGAGAGAGACCAATACAAGTCTCGAAGAGAGTCCAATACAAGTCTCGGGGAGAGTCCAATACAAGTCTCGGAGATAGTCCAATACAAGTCTCGGAGAGAGTCCAATACAAGTCTCGGGGAGAGTCCAATACAAGTCTCGGAGAGAATCCAATACAAGTCTCGGAGAGAGTCCAATACCAGTCTCGGAGAGAGTCCAATACATGTCTTGGAAAGAGTCCAATACAAGTCTCGGAGAGAGTCCAATACAAGTCTCGGAGAGAGTCCAATACAGGTCTCGGAGAGAGTCCAATACAAGTCTCGGAGAGAGTCCAATACAAGTCTCGGGGAGAGTCCAATACAAGTCTCGGGGAGAGTCCAATACAAGTCTCGGGGAGAGTCCAATACAAGTCTCGGGGAGAGTCCAATACAAGTCTCGGGGAGAGTCCAATACCAGTCTCGGAGAGAGTCCAATACAAGTCTCGGAGAGAGTCCAATACAAGTCTCGGAGAGAGTCCAATACAAGTCTCGGAGAGAGTCCAATACAAGTCACGGAAAGAGACCAATACAAGTCTCAGAGAGAGTCCAATACAAGTCTCGGGGAGAGTCAAATGCAAGTCTCGGAGAGAGTCCAACACAAGTCTCGGAGAGAGACCAATACAAGTCTCGGAGAGAGTCCAATACAAGTCTCGGGGAGAGTCCAATACAAGTCTCGGAGAGAGTGCAATACCAGTCTCGGAGAGAGTCCAATACCAGTCTCGGGGAGAGTCCAATACAAGTCTCGGAGAGAGTCCAATACCAGTCTCGGAGAGAGTCCAATACAAGTCTCGGAGAGAGTCCAATACCAGTCTCGGAGAGAGTCCAATACAAGTCTCGGGGAGAGTCCAATACCAGTCTCGGGGAGAGTCCAATACCAGTCTCGGAGAGAGTCCAATGCAAGTCTCGGGGAGAGTCCAATACCAGTCTCGGAGAGAGTCCAATACAAGTCTCGGAGAGAGTCCAATACAAGTCTCGGAGAGAGTCCAATACAAGTCTCGGAGAGAGTCCATTACAAGTCTCGGAGAGAGTCCAATACCAGTCTCGGGGAGAGTCCCATACAAGTCTCGGGGAGAGTCCAATACAAGTCTCGGAGAGAGTCCAATACCAGTCTCGGAGAGAGTCCAATACAAGTCTCGGAGAGAGTCCAATACAAGTCTCGGAGAGAGTCCAATACAAGTCTCGGGGAGAGTCCAATACAAGTCTCGGAGAGAGACCAATACAAGTCTCGGAGAGTCCAATACCAGTCTCGGAGAGAGTCCAATACAAGTCTCGGAGAGAGTCCAATACCAGTCTCGGAGAGAGTCCAATACCAGTCTCGGAGAGAGTCCAATATAAGTCTCGGAGAGAGTCCAATACAACTCTCGGAGAGAGTCCAATACAAGTCTCGGGGAGAGTCCAATACAAGTCTCGAAGAGAGTCCAATACAAGTCTCGGAGAGAGTCCAATACAAGTCTCGGAGAGAGTCCAATACAAGTCTCGGGGAGAGTCCAATACCAGTCTCGGAGAGAGTCCAATACAAGTCTCGGAGAGAGTCCAATACAAGTCTCGGGGAGAGTCCAATACCAGTCTCGGAGGGAGTCCAATACAAGTCTCGGGGAGAGTCCAATACCAGTCTCGGAGAGAGTCCAATACAAGTCTCGGAGAGAGTCCAATACAAGTCTCGGAGAGAGTCCAGTACAAGTCTCGGAGAGAGTCCAATACCAGTCTCGGAGAGAGTCCAATACAAGTCTTGGTAGGGTCCAATACAAGTCTCGGGGAGAGTCCAACACCAGTCTCTGGGAGAGTCCAATACAAGTCTCGGAGAGAGTCCAATACAAGTCTCAGGAAGAGTCCAATACAAGTCTCGGAGAGAGTCCAATACCAGTCTCGGAGAGAGGCCAATACAAGTCTCGGAGAGAGTCCAATACCAGTCTCGGAGAGAGTCCAATTCAAGTCTCGGAGAGAGCCCAATACAAGTCTCGGGAAGAGTCCAATACAAGTCTCGGAGAGAGTCCAATACCAGTCTCGGAGAGAGTCCAACACCAGTCTCGGAGAGAGTCCAATACCAGTCTCGGGGAGAGTCCAATACCAGTCTCGGAGAGAGTCCAATACCAGTCTCGGAGAGAGTCCAATACAAGTCTCGGAGAGAGTCCAATACAAGTCTCGGAGAGAGTCCAATACCAGTCTCGGGGAGAGTCCAATACCAGTCTCGGAAAGAGTCCAAGACAAGTCTCGGAGAGAGTCCAATACAAGTCTCGGGGGAGTCCAATACAAGTCTCGGAGAGAGTCCAATTCAAGTCTCGGGGAGAGTCCAATACAAGTCTCGGGGAGAGTCCAATACAAGTGTCGGAGAGAGTCCGATACCAGTCTCGGGAAGAGTCCCATACCAGTCTCGGGGAGAGTCCAATACAAGTCTTGATAGGGTCCAATACAAGTCACGGAGAGAGTCCAATACAAGTCTCGGAGAGAGTCCAATACAAGTCTCGGAGAGAGTCCAATACATGTCTCGGAAAGAGTCCAATACAAGTCTCGGAGAGAGTCCAATACAAGTCTCGGAGAGAGTCCAATACAAGTCTCGGAGAGAGTCCAATACAAGTCTCGGGGAGAGTCCAATACAAGTCTCGGAGAGAGTCCAATACAAGTCTCGGAGAGAGTCCAATACCAGTCTCGGAGAGAGTCCAATACATGTCTTGGAAAGAGTCCAATACAAGTCTCGGAGAGAGTCCAATACAAGTCTCGGAGAGAGTCCAATACAAGTCTCGGAGAGAGTCCAATACAAGTCTCGGGGAGAGTCCAATACAAGTCTCGGGGAGAGTCCAATACAAGTCTCGGGGAGAGTCCAATACAAGTCTCGGGGAGAGTCCAATACAAGTCTCGGGGAGAGTCCAATACCAGTCTCGGAGAGAGTCCAATACAAGTCTCGGAGAGAGTCCAATACAAGTCTCGGAGAGAGTCCAATACAAGTCTCGGAGAGAGTCCAATACAAGTCACGGAAAGAGACCAATACAAGTCTCGGAGAGAGTCCAATACAAGTCTCGGGGAGAGTCAAATGCAAGTCTCGGAGAGAGTCCAACACAAGTCTTGGAGAGAGTCCAATACAAGTCTCGGAGAGAGTCCAATACAAGTCTCGGGGAGAGTCCAATACAAGTCTCGGAGAGAGTGCAATACCAGTCTCGCAGAGAGTCCAATACCAGTCTCGGGGAGAGTCCAATACAAGTCTCGGAGAGAGTCCAATACCAGTCTCGGAGAGAGTCCAATACAAGTCTCGGAGAGAGTCCAATACCAGTCTCGGAGAGAGTCCAATACAAGTCTCGGGGAGAGTCCAATACCAGTCTCGGGGAGAGTCCAATACCAGTCTCGGAAAGAGTCCAATACAAGTCTCGGAGAGAGTCCAATACAAGTCTCGGGGAGAGTCCAATACAAGTCTCGGAGAGAGTCCAATACAAGTCTCGGGGAGAGTCCAATACAAGTCTCGGGGAGAGTCCAATACAAGTGTCGGAGAGAGTCCGATACCAGTCTCGGGAAGAGTCCCATACCAGTCTCGGGGAGAGTCCAATACAAGTCTTGATAGGGTCCAATACAAGTCACGGAGAGAGTCCAATACAAGTCTCGGAGAGAGTCCAATACAAGTCTCGGAGAGAGTCCAATACATGTCTCGGAAAGAGTCCAATACAAGTCTCGGAGAGAGTCCAATACAAGTCTCGGAGAGAGTCCAATACAAGTCTCGGAGAGAGTCCAATACAAGTCTCGGGGAGAGTCCAATACAAGTCTCGGAGAGAGTCCAATACAAGTCTCGGAGAGAGTCCAATACCAGTCTCGGAGAGAGTCCAATACATGTCGTGGAAAGAGTCCAATACAAGTCTCGGAGAGAGTCCAATACAAGTCTCGGAGAGAGTCCAATACAAGTCTCGGAGAGAGTCCAATACAAGTCTCGGGGAGAGTCCAATACAAGTCTCGGGGAGAGTCCAATACAAGTCTCGGGGAGAGTCCAATACAAGTCTCGGGGAGAGTCCAATACAAGTCTCGGGGAGAGTCCAATACCAGTCTCGGAGAGAGTCCAATACAAGTCTCGGAGAGAGTCCAATAAAAGTCGTGGAAAGAGTCCAATACAAGTCTCGGAGAGAGTCCAATACAAGTCTCGGAGAGAGTCCAATACAAGTCTCGGGGAGAGTCCAATACAAGTCTCGGGGAGAGTCCAATACAAGTCTCGGGGAGAGTCCAATACAAGTCTCGGGGAGAGTCCAATACCAGTCTCGGAGAGAGTCCAATACAAGTCTCGGAGAGAGTCCAATAAAAGTCTCGGAGAGAGTCCAATACAAGTCTCGGAGAGAGTCCAATACAAGTCACGGAAAGAGACCAATACAAGTCTCGGAGAGAGTCCAATACAAGTCTCGGGGAGAGTCAAATGCAAGTCTCGGAGAGAGTCCAACACAAGTCTCGGAGAGAGACCAATACAAGTCTCGGAGAGAGTCCAATACCAGTCTCGGAGAGAGTCCAATACAAGTCTCGGAGAGAGCCCAATACAAGTCTCGGGAAGAGTCCAATACAAGTCTCGGAGAGAGTCCAATACCAGTCTCGGAGAGAGTCCAATACCAGTCTCGGAGAGAGTCCAATACCAGTCTCGGGGAGAGTCCAATACCAGTCTCGGAGAGAGTCCAATACCAGTCTCGGAGAGAGTCCAATACAGGTCTCGGAGAGAGTCCAATACAAGTCTCGGAGAGAGTCCAATACCAGTCTCGGGGAGAGTCCAATACCAGTCTCGGAAAGAGTCCAATACAAGTCTCGGAGAGAGTCCAATACAAGTCTCGGGGAGAGTCCAATACAAGTCTCGGAGAGAGTCCAATACAAGTCTCGGGGAGAGTCCAATACAAGTGTCGGAGAGAGTCCGATACCAGTCTCGGGAAGAGTCCCATACCAGTCTCGGGGAGAGTCCAATACAAGTCTTGATAGGGTCCAATACAAGTCACGGAGAGAGTCCAATACAAGTCTCGGAGAGAGTCCAATACAAGTCTCGGAGAGAGTCCAATACATGTCTCGGAAAGAGTCCAATACAAGTCTCGGAGAGAGTCCAATACAAGTCTCGGAGAGAGTCCAATACAAGTCTCGGAGAGAGTCCAATACAAGTCTCGGGGAGAGTCCAATACAAGTCTCGGAGAGAGTCCAATACAAGTCTCGGAGAGAGTCCAATACCAGTCTCGGAGAGAGTCCAATACATGTCTTGGAAAGAGTCCAATAGAAGTCTCGGAGAGAGTCCAATACAAGTCTCGGAGAGAGTCCAATACAAGTCTCGGAGAGAGTCCAATACAAGTCTCGGAGAGAGTCCAATACAAGTCTCGGGGAGAGTCCAATACAAGTCTCGGGGAGAGTCCAATACAAGTCTCGGGGAGAGTCCAATACAAGTCTCGGGGAGAGTCCAATACAAGTCTCGGAGAGAGTGCAATACCAGTCTCGGAGAGAGTCCAATACCAGTCTCGGGGAGAGTCCAATACAAGTCTCGGAGAGAGTCCAATACCAGTCTCGGAGAGAGTCCAATACAAGTCTCGGAGAGAGTCCAATACCAGTCTTGGAGAGAGTCCAATACAAGTCTCGGGGAGAGTCCAATACCAGTCTCGGGGAGAGTCCAATAGCAGTCTCGGAGAGAGTCCAATGCAAGTCTCGGGGAGAGTCCAATACCAGTCTCGGAGAGAGTCCAATACAAGTCTCGGAGAGAGTCCAATACAAGTCTCGGAGAGAGTCCAATTCAAGTCTCGGAGAGAGTCCATTACAAGTCTCGGAGAGAGTCCAATACCAGTCTCGGGGAGAGTCCCATACAAGTCTCGGGGAGAGCCAATACAAGTCTCGGAGAGAGTCCAATACCAGTCTCGGAGAGAGTCCAATACCAGTCTCGGAGAGAGTCCAATACAAGTCTCGGAGAGAGCCCAATACAAGTCTCGGGAAGAGTCCAATACAAGTCTCGGAGAGAGTCCAATACCAGTCTCGGAGAGAGTCCAATACCAGTCTCGGAGAGAGTCCAATACCAGTCTCGGGGAGAGTCCAATACCAGTCTCGGAGAGAGTCCAATACCAGTCTCGGAGAGAGTCCAATACAGGTCTCGGAGAGAGTCCAATACAAGTCTCGGAGAGAGTCCAATACCAGTCTCGGGGAGAGTCCAATACCAGTCTCGGAAAGAGTCCAATACAAGTCTCGGAGAGAGTCCAATACAAGTCTCGGGGAGAGTCCAATACAAGTCTCGGAGAGAGTCCAATACAAGTCTCGGGGAGAGTCCAATACAAGTGTCGGAGAGAGTCCGATACCAGTCTCGGGAAGAGTCCCATACCAGTCTCGGGGAGAGTCCAATACAAGTCTTGATAGGGTCCAATACAAGTCACGGAGAGAGTCCAATACAAGTCTCGGAGAGAGTCCAATACAAGTCTCGGAGAGAGTCCAATACATGTCTCGGAAAGAGTCCAATACAAGTCTCGGAGAGAGTCCAATACAAGTCTCGGAGAGAGTCCAATACAAGTCTCGGAGAGAGTCCAATACAAGTCTCGGGGAGAGTCCAATACAAGTCTCGGAGAGAGTCCAATACAAGTCTCGGAGAGAGTCCAATACCAGTCTCGGAGAGAGTCCAATACATGTCTTGGAAAGAGTCCAATAGAAGTCTCGGAGAGAGTCCAATACAAGTCTCGGAGAGAGTCCAATACAAGTCTCGGAGAGAGTCCAATACAAGTCTCGGAGAGAGTCCAATACAAGTCTCGGGGAGAGTCCAATACAAGTCTCGGGGAGAGTCCAATACAAGTCTCGGGGAGAGTCCAATACAAGTCTCGGGGAGAGTCCAATACAAGTCTCGGAGAGAGTGCAATACCAGTCTCGGAGAGAGTCCAATACCAGTCTCGGGGAGAGTCCAATACAAGTCTCGGAGAGAGTCCAATACCAGTCTCGGAGAGAGTCCAATACAAGTCTCGGAGAGAGTCCAATACCAGTCTTGGAGAGAGTCCAATACAAGTCTCGGGGAGAGTCCAATACCAGTCTCGGGGAGAGTCCAATAGCAGTCTCGGAGAGAGTCCAATGCAAGTCTCGGGGAGAGTCCAATACCAGTCTCGGAGAGAGTCCAATACAAGTCTCGGAGAGAGTCCAATACAAGTCTCGGAGAGAGTCCAATTCAAGTCTCGGAGAGAGTCCATTACAAGTCTCGGAGAGAGTCCAATACCAGTCTCGGGGAGAGTCCCATACAAGTCTCGGGGAGAGCCAATACAAGTCTCGGAGAGAGTCCAATACCAGTCTCGGAGAGAGTCCAATACAAGTCTCGGAGAGAGTCCAATACAAGTCTCGGAGAGAGTCCAATACAAGTCTCGGGGAGAGTCCAATACAAGTCTCGGAGAGAGACCAAAACAAGTCTCGGAGAGTCCAATACCAGTCTCGGAGAGAGTCCAATACAAGTCTCGGAGAGAGTCCAATACCAGTCTCGGAGAGAGTCCAATACCAGTCTCGGAGAGAGTCCAATATAAGTCTCGGAGAGAGTCCAATACAAGTCTCGGAGAGAGTCCAATACAAGTCTCGGGGAGAGTCCAATACAAGTCTCGAAGAGAGTCCAATACAAGTCTCGGAGAGAGTCCAATACAAGTCTCGGAGAGAGTCCAATACAAGTCTCGGGGAGAGTCCAATACCAGTCTCGGAGAGAGTCCAATACAAGTCTCGGAGAGAGTCCAATACAAGTCTCGGGGAGAGTCCAATACCAGTCTCGGAGGGAGTCCAATACAAGTCTCGGGGAGAGTCCAATACCAGTCTCGGAGAGAGTCCAATACAAGTCTCGGAGAGAGTCCAATACAAGTCTCGGGGAGAGTCCAATACAAGTCTCGGAGAGAGTCCAATACAAGTCTCGGAGAGAGTCCAATACATGTCTCGGAAAGAGTCCAATACAAGTCTCGGAGAGAGTCCAATACAAGTCTCGGAGAGAGTCCAATACAAGTCTCGGAGAGAGTCCAATACAAGTCTCGGGGAGAGTCCAATACAAGTCTCGGAGAGAGTCCAATACAAGTCTCGGAGAGAGTCCAATACCAGTCTCGGAGAGAGTCCAATACAAGTCTCGGAGAGAGTCCAATACAAGTCTCGGAGAGAGTCCAATACAAGTCTCGGAGAGAGTCCAATACAAGTCTCGGGGAGAGTCCAATACAAGTCTCGGGGAGAGTCCAATACAAGTCTCGGGGAGAGCCCAATACAAGTCTCGGGGAGAGTCCAATACAAGTCTCGGGGAGAGTCCAATACCAGTCTCGGAGAGAGTCCAATACAAGTCTCGGAGAGAGTCCAATAAAAGTCTCGGAGAGAGTCCAATACAAGTCTCGGAGAGAGTCCAATACAAGTCACGGAAAGAGACCAATACAAGTCTCGGAGAGAGTCCAATACAAGTCTCGGGGAGAGTCAAATGCAAGTCTCGGAGAGAGTCCAACACAAGTCTCGGAGAGAGACCAATACAAGTCTCGGAGAGAGTCCAATACCAGTCTCGGAGAGAGTCCAATACAAGTCTCGGAGAGAGCCCAATACAAGTCTCGGGAAGAGTCCAATACAAGTCTCGGAGAGAGTCCAATACCAGTCTCGGAGAGAGTCCAATACCAGTCTCGGAGAGAGTCCAATACCAGTCTCGGGGAGAGTCCAATACCAGTCTCGGAGAGAGTCCAATACCAGTCTCGGAGAGAGTCCAATACAGGTCTCGGAGAGAGTCCAATACAAGTCTCGGAGAGAGTCCAATACCAGTCTCGGGGAGAGTCCAATACCAGTCTCGGAAAGAGTCCAATACAAGTCTCGGAGAGAGTCCAATACAAGTCTCGGGGAGAGTCCAATACAAGTCTCGGAGAGAGTCCAATACAAGTCTCGGGGAGAGTCCAATACAAGTCTCGGGGAGAGTCCAATACAAGTGTCGGAGAGAGTCCGATACCAGTCTCGGGAAGAGTCCCATACCAGTCTCGGGGAGAGTCCAATACAAGTCTTGATAGGGTCCAATACAAGTCACGGAGAGAGTCCAATACAAGTCTCGGAGAGAGTCCAATACAAGTCTCGGAGAGAGTCCAATACATGTCTCGGAAAGAGTCCAATACAAGTCTCGGAGAGAGTCCAATACAAGTCTCGGAGAGAGTCCAATACAAGTCTCGGAGAGAGTCCAATACAAGTCTCGGGGAGAGTCCAATACAAGTCTCGGAGAGAGTCCAATACAAGTCTCGGAGAGAGTCCAATACCAGTCTCGGAGAGAGTCCAATACATGTCTTGGAAAGAGTCCAATAGAAGTCTCGGAGGGAGTCCAATACAAGTCTCGGAGAGAGTCCAATACAAGTCTCGGAGAGAGTCCAATACAAGTCTCGGAGAGAGTCCAATACAAGTCTCGGGGAGAGTCCAATACAAGTCTCGGGGAGAGTCCAATACAAGTCTCGGGGAGAGTCCAATACAAGTCTCGGGGAGAGTCCAATACCAGTCTCGGAGAGAGTGCAATACCAGTCTCGGAGAGAGTCCAATACCAGTCTCGGGGAGAGTCCAATACAAGTCTCGGAGAGAGTCCAATACCAGTCTCGGAGAGAGTCCAATACAAGTCTCGGAGAGAGTCCAATGCAAGTCTCGGGGAGAGTCCAATACCAGTCTCGGAGAGAGTCCAATACAAGTCTCGGAGAGAGTCCAATACAAGTCTCGGAGAGAGTCCAATTCAAGTCTCGGAGAGAGTCCATTACAAGTCTCGGAGAGAGTCCAATACCAGTCTCGGGGAGAGTCCAATACAAGTCTCGGGGAGAGCCAATACAAGTCTCGGAGAGAGTCCAATACAAGTCTCGGGGAGAGTCCAATACAAGTCTCGGAGAGAGTCCAATACAAGTCTCGAAGAGAGTCCAATACAAGTCTCGGGGAGAGCCAATACAAGTCTCGGAGAGAGTCCAATACAAGTCTCGAAGAGAGTCCAATACAAGTCTCGGGGAGAGTCCAATACAAGTCTCGGAGAGAGTCCAATACAAGTCTCGGGGAGAGTCCAATACCAGTCTCGGAGAGAGTCCAATACAAGTCTCGGAGAGAGTCCAATACAAGTCTCGGGGAGAGTCCAATACCAGTCTCGGAGGGAGTCCAATACAAGTCTCGGGGAGAGTCCAATACCAGTCTCGGAGAGAGTCCAATACAAGTCTCGGAGAGAGTCCAATACAAGTCTCGGGAAGAGTCCAATACAAGTCTCGGAGAGAGTCCAATACCAGTCTCGGAGAGAGTCCAATACAAGTCTCGGAGAGAATCCAATACCAGTCTCGGGGAGAGTCCCATACAAGTCTCGGGGAGAGTCCAATACAAGTCTCAGAGAGAGTCCAATACAAGTCTCGGAGAGAGTCCAATACCAGTCTCGGAAGAGTCCAATACAAGTCTCGGAGAGAGTCCAATACCAGTCTCGGAGAGAGTCCAATACAAGTCTCGGAGAGAGTCCAATACCAGTCTCGGAGAGAGTCCAATACAAGTCTCGGAGAGAGTCCAATACCAGTCTCGGAGAGAGTCCAATACCTGTCTCGGAGAGAGTCCAATACCAGTCTCGGAGAGAGTCCAATACCAGTCTCGGAGAGAGTCCAATACAAGTCTGGGGGAGAGTCCAATACAAGTCTCGGAGAGAGTCCAATACAAGTCTCGGGGAGAGTCCAATACAAGTCTCGGAGAGAGTCCAATACAAGTCTCGGAGAGAGTCCATTACAAGCCTCGGAGAGAGTCCAATACAAGTCTCGGAGAGAGTCCAATACCAGTCTCGGGGAGAGTCCAATACCAGTCTCGGAGAGAGTCCAATACAAGTCTCGGAGAGAGTCCAATACCAGTCTCGGAGAGAGTCCAATACAAGTCTCGGAGAGAGCCCAATACAAGTCTCGGGAAGAGTCCAATACAAGTCTCGGAGAGAGTCCAATACCAGTCTCGGAGAGAGTCCAATACCAGTCTCGGAGAGAGTCCAATACCAGTCTCGGGGAGAGTCCAATACCAGTCTCGGAGAGAGTCCAATACCAGTCTCGGAGAGAGTCCAATACAAGTCTCGGAGCGAGTCCAATACAAGTCTCGGAGAGAGTCCAATACCAGTCTCAGGGAGAGTCCAATACCAGTCTCGGAGAGAGTCCAATACAAGTCTCGGGGAGAGTCCAATACAAGTCTCAGAGAGAGTCCAATACAAGTCTCGGAGAGAGTCCAGTACAAGTCTCGGAGAGAGTCCAATACCAGTCTCGGAGAGAGTCCAATACAAGTCTCGGAGAGAGTCCAATACCAGTCTCGGAGAGAGTCCAATACAAGTCTCGGAGAGAGCCCAATACAAGTCTCGGGAAGAGTCCAATACAAGTCTCGGAGAGAGTCCAATACCAGTCTCGGAGAGAGTCCAATACCAGTCTCGGAGAGAGTCCAATACCAGTCTCGGGGAGAGTCCAATACCAGTCTCGGAGAGAGTCCAATACCAGTCTCGGAGAGAGTCCAATACAAGTCTCGGAGAGAGTCCAATACAAGTCTCGGAGAGAGTCCAATACCAGTCTCAGGGAGAGTCCAATACCAGTCTCGGAGAGAGTCCAATACAAGTCTCGGAGAGAGTCCAATACAAGTCTCGGAGAGAGTCCAATACAAGTCTCGGAGAGAGTCCAATACAAGTCTCGGAGAGAGTCCAATACAAGTCTCGGAAAGAGTCCAATACAAGTCTCGGAGAGAGTCCAATACAAGTCTCGGGGAGAGTCCAATACAAGTCTCGGAGAGAGTCCAATACAAGTCTCGGAGAGAGTCCAATACAAGTCTCGGAGAGAGTCCAATACAAGTCTCGGAGAGAGTCCAATACCAGTCTCGGAGAGAGTCCAATACAAGTCTCGGGGAGAGTCCAATACAAGTCTCGGGGAGAGTCCAATACAAGTGTCGGAGAGAGTCCGATACCAGTCTCGGGAAGAGTCCAATACAAGTCTTGATAGGGTCCAATACAAGTCTCGGAGAGAGTCCAATACCAGTCTCGGAGAGAGTCCAATACATGTCTTGGAAAGAGTCCAATACAAGTCTCGGAGAGAGTCCAAGACAAGTCTCGGAGAGAGTCCAATACAAGTCTCGGAGAGAGTCCAATACACGTCTCGGAGAGAGTCCAATACAAGTCTCGGGGAGAGTCCAATACAAGTCTCGGGGAGAGTCCAATACAAGTCTCGGGGAGAGTCCAATACAAGTCTCGGGGAGAGTCCAATACAAGTCTCGGGGAGAGTCCAATACCAGTCTCGGAGAGAGTCCAATACAAGTCTCGGAGAGAGTCCAATACAAGTCTCGGAGAGAGTCCAATACAAGTCTCGGAGAGAGTCCAATACAAGTCACGGAAAGAGACCAATACAAGTCTCGGAGAGAGTCCAATACAAGTCTCGGGGAGAGTCAAATGCAAGTCCCGGAGAGAGTCCAATACCAGTCTCGGAGAGAGTCCAATACAAGTCTCGGAGAGAGTCCAATACAAGTGTCGGAGAGAGTCCAATACAAGTCTCGGGGAGAGTCCAATACAAGTCTCGGAGAGAGTGCAATACCAGTCTCGGAGAGAGTCTAATACCAGTCTCGGGGAGAGTCCAATACAAGTCTCGGAGAGAGTCCAATACCAGTCTCGGAGAGAGTCCAATACAAGTCTCGGAGAGAGTGCAATACCAGTCTCGGAGAGAGTCCAATACAAGTCTCGGGGAGAGTCCAATACCAGTCTCGGGGAGAGTCCAATTCCAGTTTCGGAGAGAGTCCAATGCAAGTCTCGGGGAGAGTCCAATACCAGTCTCGGGGAGAGTCCAATACCAGTCTCGGAGAGAGTCCAATACAAGTCTCGGAGAGAGTCCAATACAAGTCTCGGAGAGAGTCCAATGCAAGTCTCGGAGAGAGTCCATTTCAAGTCTCAGAGAGAGTCCAATACCAGTCTCGGGGAGAGTCCCATACAAGTCTCGGGGAGAGTCCAATACAAGTCTCGGAGAGAGTCCAATACCAGTCTCGGAGAGAGTCCAATACAAGTCTCGGAGAGAGTCCAATACCAGTCTCGGAGAGAGTCCAATACAAGTCTCGGAGAGAGTCCAATACCAGTCTCGGAGAGAATCCAACACCAGTCTCGGAGAGAGTCCAACACCAGTCTCGGAGAGAGTCCAATACAAGACTCGGAGAGAGTCCAATACAAGTCTCGGGGAGAGTCCAATACCAGTCTCGGAGAGAGTCCAATACAAGTCTCGGGGAGAGCCCAATACCAGTCTCGGAGAGAGTCCAATACAAGTCTCAGAGAGAGTCCAATACAAGTCTCGGGAAGAGTCCAATACAAGTCTCGGAGAGAGTCCAATACCAAGTCTCGGGGAGAGTCCCATACAAGTCTCGGGGAGAGTCCAATACAAGTCTCGGAGAGAGTCCAATACAAGTCTCGGAGAGATTCCAATACCTAGTCTCGGAAGAGTCCAATACAAGTCTCGGAGAGAGTCCAATACCAGTCTCGGAGAGAGTCCAATACAAGTCTCGGAGAGAGTCCAATACCAGTCTCGGAGAGAGTCCAATACAAGTCTCGGAGAGAGTCCAATACCAGTCTCGGAGATAGTCCAATACAAGTCTCGGAGAGAGTCCAATACCAGTCTCGGGAGAGAGTCCAATACAAGTCTCGGGGAGAGTCCAATACAAGTCTCAGAGAGAGTCCAATACAAGTCTTCGGAGAGAGTCCAGTACAAGTCTCGGAGAGAGTCCAATACCAGTCTCGGAGAGAGTCCAATACAAGTCTCAGGAGAGAGTCCAATACAGTCTCGGAGAGAGTCCAATACAAGTCTCGGAAGAGAGTCCAATACAAGTCTCGAGAGAGTCCAATACAGTCTCGGAGAGAGTCCAATACAAGTCTCGGGAGAGAGTCCAATACCAGTCTCGGAGAGAGTCCAATACCAGTCTCGGAAGAGAGTCCAATACCAGTCTCGGAGAGAGTCCAATACAAGTCTCGGAGAGAGTCCAATACAAGTCTCGGAGAGAGTCCAATACAAGTCTCGGAGAGAGTCCAATACCAAGTCTCGGAGAGAGTCCAATACAAGTCTCGGAGAAGAGTCCAATACCAGTCTCGGAGAGGAGTCCAATGACAAGTCTCGGAGAGAGTCCAATTACCAGTCTCGGAGAGAGTCCAATAACAAGTTCTCGGAGAGAGTCCAAATACAAGTCTCGGAGAGAGTCCAATACCAGTCTCAGGGAGAGTCCAATACCAGTCTCGGAGAGAGTCCAATACAAGTCTCGGAGAGAGTCCAATACAAGTCTCGGAGAGAGTCCAATACAAGTCTCGGAGAGAGTCCAATACAAGTCTCGGAGAGAGTCCA
>NW_028226263.1:50000-55458 GCF_052327205.1 Somniosus microcephalus | reverse complement strand
CTCTCTCACACTCTCTCACGAACTCTCTCACGCTCTCTCTCACGCACTCTCTCACACTCTCTCACACTTTCTCACGCACTCTCTCACGCTCTCTCTCACGCTCTCTCTCACACACTCTCTCACGCTCTCTCACGCTCTCACACACTTTCTCTCACACTCTCTCACACTCTCTCACGAACTCTCTCACGCACTCTCTCACGCACTCTCTCACACTCTCTCACACTTTCTCACGCACTCTCTCACGCTCTCTCTCACGCACTCTCTCACACTCTCTCACGCTCTCTCACACACTTTCTCTCACACTCTCTCACACTCTCTCACGAACTCTCTCAGCTCTCTCACGCACTCTCTCACACTCTCTCACACTCTCTCACACTTTCTCACGCACTCTCTCACGCTCTCTCTCACGCTCTCTCTCACTCTCTCACTCTCTCTCACGCTCTCTCTCACGCTCTCTCTCACGCACTCTCTCACGCACTCTCTCACACTCTCTCACGCTCTCTCACGCTCTCTCTCACGCTCTCTCTCACACTCTCTCTCACGCACTCTCTCACACTCTCTCTCACTCTCTCACGCTCTCTCTCACGCTCTCTCACACTCTCTCTCACGCTCTCTCTCACACTCTCTCTCTCACACTCTCTCTCACACTCTCTCACACTCTCTCTCACGCTCTCTCTCACACTCTCTCTCACACTCTCTCACACTCTCTCACGAACTCTCTCACGCTCTCTCTCACACTCTCTCTCACACTCTCTCACGCTCTCTCTCACGCTCTCTCTCACGCTCTCTCTCACGCACTCTCTCACGCACTCTCTCACACTCTCTCTCACGCTCTCTCTCACACTCTCTCTCACACTCTCTCACGCACTCTCTCACGCACTCTCTCACACTCTCTCTCACGCTCTCTCTCACACTCTCTCTCTCACACTCTCTCACACTTTCTCACGCACTCTCTCACGCTCTCTCTCACACACTCTCTCACGCACTCTCTCACACTCTCTCACACTCTCTCACGCACTCTCTCTCACACTCTCTCTCACGCTCTCTCTCACACTCTCTCTCACGCTCTCTCTCACGCACTCTCTCTCACACTCTCTCACGCACTCTCTCACGCACTCTCTCACGCACTCTCTCACACTCTCTCTCACGCTCTCTCTCACGCTCTCTCTCACGCACTCTCTCACACTCTCTCACGCTCTCTCACACACTTTCTCACACTTTCTCACGCACTCTCTCACGCACTCTCTCACACTCTCTCACGCTCTCTCACACTCTCTCTCACGCACTCTCTCACGCACTCTCTCTCACGCACTCTCTCTCACACTCTCTCACACTCTCTCTCACGCACTCTCTCACACTCTCTCTCACGCACTCTCTCTCACGCACTCTCTCTCACACTCTCTCACACTCTCTCTCACGCTCTCTCTCACGCTCTCTCTCACGCTCTCTCTCACGCACTCTCTCACACACTCTCTCACGCACTCTCTCACGCTCTCTCTCACGCACTCTCTCACACTTTCTCACACTCTCTCTCACGCTCTCTCTCACGCTCTCTCTCACACTCTCTCTCACGCACTCTCTCACGCTCTCTCTCACGCTCTCTCTCACGCACTCTCTCTCACGCACTCTCTCTCACACTCTCTCACACTCTCTCTCACGCTCTCTCTCACGCACTCTCTCTCACGCACTCTCTCTCACACTCTCTCACACTCTCTCTCACACTCTCTCTCACGCTCTCTCTCACGCACTCTCTCACGCTCTCTCTCACGCACTCTCTCACACTTTCTCACACTCTCTCTCACGCACTCTCTCTCACGCACTCTCTCTCACACTCTCTCTCACACTCTCTCTCACGCACTCTCTCACGCTCTCTCTCACGCTCTCTCTCACGCACTCTCTCTCACGCACTCTCTCTCACACTCTCTCACACTCTCTCTCACGCTCTCTCTCACGCTCTCTCTCACGCACTCTCTCTCACGCACTCTCTCTCACACTCTCTCACACTCTCTCTCACACTCTCTCTCACGCACTCTCTCTCACGCACTCTCTCACACTCTCTCTCACACACTCTCTCACGCTCTCTCTCACGCACTCTCTCTCACGCACTCTCTCTCACACTCTCTCTCACGCTCTCTCTCACGCACTCTCTCACGCTCTCTCTCACGCACTCTCTCACACTCTCTCACGCTCTCTCACACACTCTCTCACGCTCTCTCTCACGCACTCTCTCTCACGCTCTCTCTCACGCTCTCTCACACACTCTCTCACACACTTTCTCTCACACTCTCTCACACTCTCTCTCACACACTCTCTCACGCTCTCTCTCACTCACTCTCTCACACTCTCTCTCACACTCTCTCACGCACTCTCTCTCATGCTCTCTCTCACGCACTCTCTCACGCACTCTCTCACACTCTCTCTCACACACTTTCTCTCACACTCTCTCACACTCTCTCTCACACACTCTCTCACGCTCTCTCTCACTCACTCTCTCACACTCTCTCACGCACTCTCTCACACACTCTCTCACGCTCTCTCTCACTCACTCTCTCACACTCTCTCACTCACTCTCACACTCTCTCACGCACTCTCTCACACACTCTCTCACGCTCTCTCTCACGCTCTCTCTCACGCACTCTCTCACACTCTCTCACGCACTCTCTCACACACTCTCTCTCACTCACTCTCTCACACTCTCTCTCACACTCTCTCACGCACTCTCTCTCACGCTCTCTCTCACGCACTCTCTCACGCCCTCTCTCACACACTCTCTCACACACTTTCTCTCACACTCTCTCTCACACACTCTCTCACGCTCTCTCTCACTCACTCTCTCACACTCTCTCACGCACTCTCTCACACACTCTCTCACACACTTTCTCTCACACTCTCTCACACTCTCTCTCACGCTCTCTCTCACTCACTCTCTCACACTCTCTCTCACACTCTCTCACGCACTCTCTCACACTCTCTCTCACACTCTCTCACGCACTCTCTCTCACGCTCTCTCTCACACACTTTCTCTCACACTCTCTCACACTCTCTCTCTCACACTCTCTCACGCACTCTCTCACACTCTCTCTCACACTCTCTCACGCACTCTCTCTCACGCTCTCTCTCACGCACTCTCTCACGCACTCTCTCACACACTCTCTCTCACTCTCTCTCACGCACTCTCTCACGCTCTCTCTCACACTCTCTCTCACACACTCTCTCACACACTCTCTCACGCACTCTCTCACGCTCTCTCTCACGCACTCTCTCACGCTCTCTCTCACGCTCTCTCTCACGCACTCTCTCTCACTCTCTCTCACGCACTCTCTCACGCACTCTCTCACACACTCTCTCACACACTCTCTCACACACTCTCTCACGCACTCTCTCACGCTCTCTCTCACGCACTCTCTCACGCTCTCTCTCACGCTCTCTCTCACGCACTCTCTCACGCACTCTCTCACGCACTCTCTCACACACTTTCTCACGCACTCTCTCACGCTCTCTCTCACATACTTTCTCACGCACTCTCTCACACTCTCTCTCACGCACTCTCTCACGCTCTCTCACGCTCTCTCTCACTCACTCTCTCACGCTCTCTCTCACGCACTCTCTCACGCTCTCTCTCACACACTCTCTCACACACTCTCTCTCACGCACTCTCTCACGCACTCTCTCACGCACACTCTCTCACGCTCTCTCTCACTCACTCTCTCACGCACTCTCTCACACACTCTCTCACACACTCTCTCACACACTCTCTCACACACTTTCTCACGCTCTCTCTCACGCACTCTCTCACGCTCTCTCTCACGCTCTCTCTCTCACACTCTCTCACACTCTCTCACGCTCTCTCTCACACTCTCTCTCTCACACTCTCTCACACGCTCTCTCTCACGCTCTCTCTCACGCTCTCTCTCACGCTCTCTCTCACGCACTCTCTCACGCACTCTCTCACGCTCTCTCTCACACTCTCTCTCACGCTCTCTCTCACACACTCTCTCACGCTCTCTCTCACTCACTCTCTCACGCACTCTCTCACACACTCTCTCACACACTCTCTCACACACTCACACACTTTCTCACGCACTCTCTCACGCTCTCTCTCACACTCTCTCACACACTCTCTCACGCACTCTCTCACACTCTCTCTCACGCTCTCTCACGCTCTCTCTCACTCACTCTCTCACACTCTCTCTCACACTCTCTCACACACTCTCTCACACACTCTCTCTCACACTCTCTCACACACTCTCTCACGCACTCTCTCACGCACTCTCTCACGCACTCTCTCACGCTCTCTCTCACACTCTCTCACACACTCTCTCACACTCTCTCTCTCACACTCTCTCACACACTCTCTCACGCACTCTCTCACGCTCTCTCTCACGCTCTCTCTCACGCACTCTCTCACGCTCTCTCTCACACACTCTCTCACGCTCTCTCTCACACTCTCTCTCACGCACTCTCTCACGCTCTCTCTCACACTCTCTCTCACGCACTCTCTCACGCACTCTCTCACACACTCTCTCACACACTCTCTCACACACTCTCTCACACACTCTCTCACACACTCTCTCACACACTCTCTCACGCTCTCTCTCACACTCTCTCTCACGCTCTCTCTCACACACTTTCTCACGCTCTCTCTCACGCACTCTCTCTCACACTCTCTCTCACGCACTCTCTCACGCTCTCTCTCACGCACTCTCTCACGCACTCTCTCTCACGCTCTCTCTCACGCTCTCTCTCACGCACTCTCTCACGCTCTCTCTCACGCACTCTCTCACGCTCTCTCTCACACACTCTCTCACTCACTCTCTCACACTCTCTCTCACACTCTCTCACACTCTCTCTCACACTCTCTCTCACGCTCTCTCTCACGCTCTCTCTCACGCTCTCTCTCACGCTCTCTCTCACGCACTCTCTCACGCACTCTCTCACACTCTCTCTCACGCACTCTCTCACGCACTCTCTCACACTCTCTCACGCTCTCTCTCACACTCTCTCTCACGCTCTCTCTCACGCTCTCTCTCACGCTCTCTCTCACGCTCTCTCTCACGCACTCTCTCACGCTCTCTCTCACACTCTCTCTCACGCACTCTCTCACGCACTCTCTCACGCACTCTCTCACGCTCTCTCTCACGCACTCTCTCACGCTCTCTCTCACACTCTCTCTCACGCACTCTCTCACGCACTCTCTCACGCACTCTCTCACGCTCTCTCTCACGCTCTCTCTCACGCACTCTCTCACGCTCTCTCTCACACTCTCTCTCACGCTCTCTCTCACTCACTCTCTCACGCACTCTCTCACGCTCTCTCTCACACTCTCTCACACTCTCTCTCTCACGCACTCTCTCTCACGCTCTCTCTCACTCACTCTCTCACGCACTCTCTCACGCTCTCTCTCACACTCTCTCACACTCTCTCTCTCACGCACTCTCTCTCACGCACTCTCTCACGC
>NW_028226263.1:32500-45000 GCF_052327205.1 Somniosus microcephalus | reverse complement strand
ACTCTCTCACGCACTCTCTCACGCACTCTCTCTCACACTCTCTCTCACACTCTCTCACACTCTCTCTCACGCTCTCTCTCACACACTCTCTCACACACTCTCTCACACACTTTCTCACACTCTCTCACACACTCTCTCACACACTCTCTCACGCACTCTCTCTCACACTCTCTCACGCACTCTCTCACACACTCTCTCACGCACTCTCTCACGCTCTCTCTCATGCACTCTCTCACACTCTCTCTCACACACTCTCTCACGCACTCTCTCACGCTCTCTCTCATGCACTCTCTCACACTCTCTCTCACGCACTTTCTCACGCACTCTCTCTCACACACTCTCTCTCACACACTCTCTCTCACACACTCTCTCACACACTCTCTCACACACTCTCTCTCACACTCTCTCATGCACTCTCTCACACACTCTCTCACACACTCTCTCACACTCTCTCACACACTCTCTCTCACTCTCTCTCACACACTCTCTCTCACACTCTCTCTCACACTCTCTCTCATGCACTCTCTCACGCTCTCTCTCACACACTCTCTCACACACTCTCTCACACTCTCTCACACACTCTCTCTCACTCTCTCTCACACACTCTCTCTCACACTCTCTCTCACACTCTCTCTCACGCACTCTCTCACGCTCTCTCTCACACTCTCTCTCACACTCTCTCACGCTCTCTCTCACACACTTTCTCACGCACTCTCTCTCACACACTCTCTCACACACTCTCTCACACACTCTCTCTCACACACTCTCTCACACACTCTCTCTCACACACTCTCTCACGCACTCTCTCTCACACACTCTCTCACGCACTCTCTCTCACGCTCTCTCTCACGCACTCTCTCACACTCTCTCACGCTCTCTCTCATGCACTCTCTCACACACTCTCTCACACACTCTCTCACGCACTCTCTCACACACTCTCTCTCACGCTCTCTCTCACGCACTCTCTCTCACGCACTCTCTCACACTCTCTCACGCTCTCTCTCATGCACTCTCTCACACACTCTCTCACACACTCTCTCACACACTCTCTCTCACGCTCTCTCTCACGCACTCTCTCTCACGCACTCTCTCACACTCTCTCACGCTCTCTCTCATGCACTCTCTCACACACTCTCTCACACACTCTCTCACACACTCTCTCACACACTCTCTCTCACACACTCTCTCACGCACTCTCTCTCACGCTCTCTCTCACGCACTCTCTCTCACGCACTCTCTCACACTCTCTCACGCTCTCTCTCATGCACTCTCTCACACACTCTCTCACACACTCTCTCACGCACTCTCTCACACACTCTCTCACACACTCTCTCACGCACTCTCTCACGCACTCTCTCACGCTCTCTCTCACGCACTCTCTCACACACTCTCTCACACACTCTCTCACGCACTCTCTCACGCTCTCTCTCACACTCTCTCACACTCTCTCACGCACTCTCTCACACTCTCTCACGCACTCTCTCACACACTCTCTCACACACTCTCTCACGCTCTCTCTCACACACTCTCTCACGCTCTCTCTCACGCACTCTCTCACGCTCTCTCTCACGCACTCTCTCACACACTCTCTCACGCACTCTCTCACGCACTCTCTCACGCTCTCTCTCACACTCTCTCACACTCTCTCACGCACTCTCTCACACTCTCTCACGCACTCTCTCACACACTCTCTCACACTCTCTCACGCACTCTCTCTCACACTCTCTCACACTCTCTCTCACACTCTCTCACGCACTCTCTCTCACACTCTCTCACACTCTCTCACGCACTCTCTCACACACTCTCTCACGCACTCTCTCTCACACTCTCTCACACTCTCTCACACACTCTCTCACGCACTCTCTCACACTCTCTCACGCACTCTCTCACACACTCTCTCACACTCTCTCACGCACTCTCTCACACACTCTCTCACACACTCTCTCACGCACTCTCTCACGCTCTCTACTCACACTCTCACACTCTCACACTCTCTCACGCACTCTCTCACACTCTCTCATGCACTCTCTCACACACTCTCTCACACTCTCTCACGCTCTCTCTCTCACACTCTCTCATGCACTCTCTCACACTCTCTCTCACACACTTTCTCACGCACTCTCTCTCACACACTCTCTCTCACACTCTCTCACATACTCTCTCACACACTCTCTCATGCACTCTCTCACACACTCTCTCACACTCTCTCTCACACACACTTTCTCACGCACCTCTCTCTCACACACTTTCTCACACACTCTCTCACGCACTCTCTCACTCTCTCTCACGCACTCTCTCACGCACTCTCTCACACACTCTCTCACGCACTCTCTCACACTCTCTCACGCAACTCTCACACTCTCCTCACAGCACATCTCTCACACACTCTCTCACACACTCTCTCACGCACTCTCTCACACTCTCTCACGCACTCTCTCACACACTCTCTCACACACTCTCTCACGCACTCTCTCACACTCTCTCACGCACTCTCTCACACACTCTCTCACGCACTCTCTCACACTCTCTCACGCACTCTCTCACACACTCTCTCACACACTCTCTCACGCACTCTCTCACACACTCTCTCACACACTCTCTCACGCACTCTCTCACACACTCTCTCACGCACTCTCTCACACACTCTCTCTCACACACTCTCTCACACACTCTCTCACGCACTCTCTCACACTCTCTCACGCACTCTCTCACACACTCTCTCACACACTCTCTCACGCACTCTCTCTCACGCACTCTCTCACACTCTCTCACACACTCTCTCACACACTCTCTCACACTCTCTCTCACGCACTCTCTCACACACTCTCTCACACTCTCTCTCACGCACTCTCTCACACACTCTCTCACGCACTCTCTCACGCACTCTCTCACACACTCTCTCACACACTCTCTCACGCACTCTCTCTCACACTCTCTCACGCACTCTCTCTCACACTCTCTCTCACACTCTCTCACACACTCTCTCACACACTCTCTCACACACTCTCTCACACACTCTCTCACACACACTCTCTCACGCACTCTCTCTCACACTCTCTCTCACACTCTCTCACACACTCTCTCACACTCTCTCTCACGCACTCTCTCACACACTCTCTCACACTCTCTCTCACGCACTCTCTCACACACTCTCTCACACACTCTCTCACGCACTCTCTCACACACTCTCTCACAAACTCTCTCACGCACTCTCTCTCACACTCTCTCACGCACTCTCTCACGCACTCTCTCACGCTCTCTCTCACACTCTCTCTCACACACTCTCTCACACACTCTCTCACGCACTCTCTCACACACTCTCTCACGCTCTCTCTCACGCACTCTCTCACACACTCTCTCATGCACTCTCTCACACTCTCTCTCACACACTTTCTCACGCACTCTCTCTCACACACTCTCTCACACACTCTCTCTCACACTCTCTCATGCACTCTCTCACACACTCTCTCTCACACTCTCTCACACACTTTCTCACGCACTCTCTCTCACACACTCTCTCACACACTCTCTCTCACACTCTCTCATGCACTCTCTCACACACTCTCTCTCACACTCTCTCACACTCTCTCACACTCTCTCACACACTCTCTCTCACACTCTCTCACACTCTCTCACACACTCTCTCACACTCTCTCTCACGCTCTCTCTCACACACTCTCTCACGCACTCTCTCACACTCTCTCTCACACACTCTCTCACGCACTCTCTCTCACGCACTCTCTCACGCACTCTCTCACACACTCTCTCACGCTCTCTCTCACACTCTCTCACACACTTTCTCACGCACTCTCTCTCACACACTCTCTCACACTCTCTCTCACACACTCTCTCACGCACTCTCTCTCACACACTCTCTCACACACTCTCTCACACACTCTCTCACACTCTCTCTCACACACTTTCTCACGCACTCTCTCTCACACACTTTCTCACGCTCTCTCTCACACTCTCTCATGCACTCTCTCACACACTCTCTCACACACTCTCTCTCACACTCTCTCATGCACTCTCTCACACTCTCTCTCACACACTTTCTCACGCACTCTCTCTCACACACTTTCTCACGCTCTCTCTCACACTCTCTCACACACTCTCTCACACACTCTCTCACGCACTCTCTCACACTCTCTCTCACACACTCTCTCACACTCTCTCACACTCTCTCTCACACTCTCTCTCACGCACTCTCTCACGCACTCTCTCACGCACTCTCTCTCACACTCTCTCACGCTCTCTCTCACGCACTCTCTCACACTCTCTCACGCACTCTCTCACGCACTCTCTCACGCTCTCTCTCGCGCTCTCTCACGCACTCTCTCACACTCTCTCTCACGCTCTCTCTCACGCACTCTCTCACGCTCTCTCTCACGCTCTCTCTCACGCACTCTCTCACGCACTCTCTCACGCACTCTCTCACGCTCTCTCTCACGCACTCTCTCACACTCTCTCTCACACTCTCTCACGCACTCTCTCACGCACTCTCTCACGCTCTCTCTCACGCACTCTCTCACGCTCTCTCTCACGCACTCTCTCACGCACTCTCTCACGCACTCTCTCACGCACTCTCTCTCACGCTCTCTCTCACGCTCTCTCTCACACACTCTCTCACGCTCTCTCTCACGCACTCTCTCACGCTCTCTCTCACGCACTCTCTCACGCTCTCTCTCACGCACTCTCTCACGCACTCTCTCACACACTCTCTCACGCACTCTCTCACACTCTCTCTCACGCACTCTCTCACGCATTCTCTCTCACACTCTCTCACGCTCTCTCACGCTCTCTCTCACGCACTCTCTCACGCACTCTCTCACGCTCTCTCTCACGCACTCTCTCACACTCTCTCTCACACTCTCTCACGCACTCTCTCACGCACTCTCTCACACACTCTCTCACACTCTCTCTCACACACTCTCTCACGCTCTCTCACACACTCTCTCACGCACTCTCACGCTCTCTCTCACGCTCTCTCTCACACACTCTCTCACACACTCTCTCATCACACTCTCTCTCACGCACTCTCTCACGCATTCTCTCTCACACTCTCTCACGCTCTCTCACGCTCTCTCTCACGCACTCTCTCACGCACTCTCTCACGCTCTCTCTCACGCACTCTCTCACACTCTCTCTCACACTCTCTCACGCACTCTCTCACGCACTCTCTCACACACTCTCTCACACTCTCTCTCACACACTTTCTCACGCACTCTCTCTCACACACTTTCTCACGCACTCTCTCTCACGCTCTCTCTCACGCTCTCTCTCACACTCTCTCACGCACTCTCTCACGCACTCTCTCACACTCTCTCTCACACTCTCTCTCACGCTCTCTCTCACGCTCTCTCTCACACTCTCTCACACACTTTCTCACGCTCTCTCTCACGCACTCTCTCACACTCTCTCACGCACTCTCTCACACACTCTCTCACACTCTCTCTCACACTCTCTCTCACACTCTCTCTCACGCTCTCTCTCACGCTCTCTCTCACACTCTCTCACACACTTTCTCACGCACTCTCTCTCACACACTCTCTCACGCTCTCTCTCACGCACTCTCTCTCACGCACTCTCTCACGCTCTCTCTCACGCACTCTCTCACGCTCTCTCTCACACACTCTCTCACGCTCTCTCTCACGCTCTCTCTCACGCACTCTCTCACACACTTTCTCACGCACTCTCTCTCACACACTCTCTCACGCTCTCTCTCACGCACTCTCTTTCACGCACTCTCTCACGCTCTCTCTCACACTCTCTCTCACGCTCTCTCTCACGCTCTCTCTCACGCTCTCTCTCACGCACTCTCTCACGCTCTCTCTCACACACTCTCTCACGCTCCCTCTCACGCTCTCTCTCACGCACTCTCTCACGCTCTCTCTCACACTCTCTCTCACGCTCTCTCTCACGCTCTCTCTCACGCTCTCTCTCACGCACTCTCTCACGCTCTCTCTCACACACTCTCTCACGCTCTCTCTCACGCTCTCTCTCATGCACTCTCTCACACTCTCTCTCACACACTTTCTCACGCACTCTCTCTCACACACTCTCTCACGCTCTCTCTCACACTCTCTCACACACTTTCTCATGCACTCTCTCTCACACACTCTCTCACGCTCTCTCACACGCACTCTCTCTCACGCTCTCTCTCACGCTCTCTCTCACGCTCTCTCTCACGCTCTCTCTCACGCTCTCTCTCACACTCTCTCTCACGCTCTCTCTCACGCTCTCTCTCACGCACTCTCTCACTCTCTCTCACGCTCTCTCTCACGCTCTCTCTCACACTCTCTCTCACACACTTTCTCACGCACTCTCTCTCACGCACTCTCTCACACTCTCTCTCACACTCTCTCTCACACTCTCTCACGCACTCTCTCACGCTCTCTCTCACACACTCTCTCACGCTCTCTCTCACGCTCTCTCACGCACTCTCTCACGCTCTCTCTCACACACTCTCTCACGCACTCTCTCACACTCTCTCACACTCTCTCTCACACTCTCTCACGCACTCTCTCACGCTCTCTCTCACACACTCTCTCACGCACTCTCTCACACTCTCTCTCACACTCTCTCACACACTCTCTCACGCACTCTCTCACGCACTCTCTCACGCTCTCTCTCACGCTCTCTCACGCACTCTCTCACGCTCTCTCTCACACACTCTCTCACGCACTCTCTCACACTCTCTCTCACACTCTCTCACACACTCTCTCACGCTCTCTCTCACGCACTCTCTCTCACACTCTCTCTCACACTCTCTCACGCACTCTCTCACACTCTCTCTCACACTCTCTCTCACACTCTCTCACGCACTCTCTCACGCTCTCTCTCACACACTCTCTCACGCTCTCTCTCACACTCTCTCACGCTCTCTCTCACGCACTCTCTCACACTCTCTCTCACACTCTCTCACGCACTCTCTCACGCTCTCTCTCACACACTCTCTCACGCTCTCTCTCACGCTCTCTCACGCACTCTCTCACGCTCTCTCTCACACTCTCTCTCACACACTTTCTCACGCACTCTCTCTCACGCTCTCTCTCACGCAC
The DNA here is from genome assembly GCF_052327205.1 of Somniosus microcephalus. Classification (NCBI taxonomy): domain Eukaryota; kingdom Metazoa; phylum Chordata; class Chondrichthyes; order Squaliformes; family Somniosidae; genus Somniosus; species Somniosus microcephalus. Next base: position 37,939 of record NW_028226263.1, on the reverse strand, counting down.
TCTCTCACGCTCTCTCTCACACTCTCTCTCACACTCTCTCTCACACTCTCTCTCACTCTCTCTCACACACTCTCTCACACACTCTCTCTCACACACTTTCTCACGCACTCTCTCTCACGCACTCTCTCACGCACTCTCTCACACTCTCTCTCACACTCTCTCACGCACTCTCTCACGCTCTCTCTCACGCTCTCTCACGCACTCTCTCACGCTCTCTCTCACACTCTCTCTCACACACTTTCTCACGCACTCTCTCTCACGCTCTCTCTCACGCACTCTCTCACGCTCTCTCTCACACTCTCTCTCACACTCTCTCTCACACTCTCTCTCACACTCTCTCTCACTCTCTCTCACACACTCTCTCACACACACTCTCTCACGCTCTCTCTCACACTCTCTCTCACACTCTCTCTCACACTCTCTCTCACTCTCTCTCACGCTCTCTCTCACACACTCTCTCTCACACACTTTCTCACGCACTCTCTCTCACGCTCTCTCACGCACTCTCTCACGCTCTCTCTCTCACACTCTCTCACGCACTCTCTCACGCACTCTCTCTCACTCTCTCTCACGCTCTCTCTCACACTCTCTCTCACACTCTCTCTCACACTCTCTCTCACTCTCTCTCACACACTCTCTCACACACTCTCTCACACTCTCTCACACTCTCTCTCACACTCTCTCTCACTCTCTCTCACGCTCTCTCTCACGCACTCTCTCACGCACTCTCTCTCACGCACTCTCTCACGCTCTCTCACTCTCTCTCACACTCTCTCTCACACACTTTCTCACGCACTCTCTCTCACGCTCTCTCTCACGCACTCTCTCACGCACTCTCTCTCACACACTCTCTCACACTCTCTCACTCTCTCTCACACTCTCTCTCACGCACTCTCTCTCACGCACTTTCTCTCACACTCTCTCACACTCTCTCACTCTCTCTCACACACTCTCTCACACACTCTCTCACACTCTCTCACTCTCTCTCACACACTCTCTCACGCACTCTCTCACGCACTCTCTCTCACACACTCTCTCACGCTCTCTCTCACGCACTCTCTCACGCACTCTCTCTCACACTCTCTCACGCACTCTCTCTCACGCTCTCTCTCACGCACTCTCTCACACACTCTCTCTCACACTCTCTCACGCACTCTCTCTCTCTCTCTCTCACACTCTCTCACACACTCTCTCACGCTCTCTCTCACACACTCTCTCACACTCTCTCACGCACTCTCTCTCACTCTCTCTCACGCTCTCTCTCACGCTCTCTCTCACACTCTCTCTCACACACTTTCTCACACACTCTCTCTCACGCTCTCTCTCACGCACTCTCTCACGCTCTCTCTCACGCTCTCTCTCACGCACTCTCTCACGCTCTCTCACACTCTCTCTCACGCACTCTCTCACGCTCTCTCTCACACACTTTCTCACGCACTCTCTCTCACACTCTCTCTCACGCACTCTCTCACGCACTCTCTCACGCACTCTCTCACGCTCTCTCACACACTCTCTCTCACGCACTCTCTCACTCTCTCTCACACTCTCTCTCACGCACTCTCTCACTCTCTCTCACACACTCTCTCTCACGCACTCTCTCACTCTCTCTCACACTTTCTCACGCACTCTCTCTCACACTCTCTCACGCTCTCTCTCACGCACTCTCTCACGCTCTCTCACACACTCTCTCTCACGCACTCTCTCACTCTCTCTCACACTCTCTCTCACGCACTCTCTCACTCTCTCTCACGCTCTCTCTCACGCTCTCTCTCACACTCTCTCTCACACACTTTCTCACGCACTCTCTCACACACTCTCTCTCACGCACTCTCTCACTCTCTCTCACACTCTCTCTCACGCACTCTCTCACTCTCTCTCACGCTCTCTCTCACGCTCTCTCTCACACTCTCTCTCACACACTCTCTCACGCACTCTCTCACGCACTCTCTCACTCTCTCTCTCTCACACTCTCTCTCATGCACTCTCTCACTCTCTCTCTCACGCACTCTCTCTCACGCTCTCTCTCACACTCTCTCTCACACACTTTCTCACGCTCTCTCTCACACTCTCTCACGCTCTCTCTCACGCTCTCTCTCACGCTCTCTCACACACTCTCTCACGCTCTCTCTCTCACTCTCTCTCACACTCTCTCTCACGCTCTCTCTCACGCTCTCTCTCACGCTCTCTCTCACACTCTCTCTCACACACTTTCTCACGCACTCTCTCACGCTCTCTCTCACGCTCTCTCACACACTCTCTCACGCACTCTCTCACTCTCTCTCACACTCTCTCTCACGCACTCTCTCACTCTCTCTCACGCTCTCTCTCACGCTCTCTCTCACACTCTCTCTCACACACTTTCTCACACTCTCTCACGCTCTCTCTCACACACTCTCTCACACTCTCTCTCACACTCTCTCTCACGCTCTCTCTCACACTTTCTCACGCACTCTCTCTCACACTCTCTCTCACGCTCTCTCACACACTCTCTCACGCACTCTCTCACTCTCTCTCACACTCTCTCACACACTCTCTCACACTCTCTCTCACACTCTCTCTCACGCACTCTCTCACGCACTCTCTCACGCTCTCTCTCACACACTCTCTCACACTCTCTCTCACACTCTCTCTCACGCTCTCTCTCACGCACTCTCTCTCACTCTCTCTCACACACTCTCTCTCACGCACTCTCTCTCACGCTCTCTCTCACACACTCTCTCACACTCTCTCACGCACTCTCTCACGCACTCTCTCTCACGCTCTCTCTCACGCACTCTCTCTCACGCACTCTCTCACGCACTCTCTCACGCACTCTCACGCACTCTCTCACGCTCTCTCTCACGCACTCTCTCACGCACTTTCTCACGCACTCTCTCACGCACTCTCTCACGCTCTCTCTCACGCACTCTCTCACGCACTCTCTCACGCTCTCTCTCACGCTCTCTCTCACACACTCTCTCACGCACTTTCTCACGCACTCTCTCTCACACACTCTCTCACGCACTCTCTCTCACTCTCTCTCACACACTCTCTCTCACACACTCTCTCACGCACTCTCTCACACTCTCTCTCACACACTCTCTCTCACGCACTCTCTCTCACGCTCTCTCTCACACACTCTCTCACGCTCTCTCTCACACTCTCTCACGCACTCTCTCACGCACTCTCTCACGCACTCTCTCACGCTCTCTCACGCTCTCTCTCACGCACTCTCTCACGCTCTCTCTCTCACACTCTCTCTCACGCTCTCTCTCACACTCTCTCACACTCTCTCTCACGCACTCTCTCACGCACTCTCTCACGCACTCTCTCACACACTCTCTCACACACTCTCTCACGCTCTCTCTCACGCACTCTCTCACGCACTTTCTCACGCACTCTCTCTCACACACTCTCTCACACTCTCTCTCACGCACTCTCTCACACTCTCTCACGCACTCTCTCACGCACTCTCTCACACACTCTCTCACACACTCTCTCACGCTCTCTCTCACGCACTCTCTCACGCACTCTCTCACGCACTCTCTCACGCACTCTCTCACACTCTCTCTCACACTCTCTCACACTCTCTCTCACACTCTCTCACACACTCTCTCACGCTCTCTCTCACGCACTCTCTCACGCACTCTCTCACGCACTCTCTCACGCTCTCTCTCTCACACTCTCTCACACTCTCTCTCACACTCTCTCACACACTCTCTCACGCTCTCTCTCACGCACTCTCTCACGCACTCTCTCACGCACTCTCTCACGCACTCTCTCACACTCTCTCTCACACACTCTCTCTCACGCACTCTCTCTCACACTCTCTCTCACACACTCTCTCTCACGCACTCTCTCTCACACACTCTCTCACGCACTTTCTCACGCACTCTCTCTCACACACTCTCTCACACTCTCTCTCACGCACTCTCTCTCACGCACTCTCTCACACACTCTCTCACGCACTTTCTCACACTCTCTCTCACACACTCTCTCACGCACTCTCTCACGCACTCTCTCACACTCTCTCTCACACACTCTCTCACGCACTCTCTCTCACACACTCTCTCACGCACTCTCTCACGCACTCTCTCACACTCTCTCTCACACACTCTCTCTCACACTCTCTCTCACACACTCTCTCTCACGCACTCTCTCACACGCTCTCTCTCACGCACTCTCTCACGCACTCTCTCTCACGCTCTCTCACACACTTTCTCACGCACTCTCTCTCACACACTCTCTCTCACGCACTCTCTCACACACTCTCTCACTCTCTCTCTCACACACTCTCTCACGCACTCTCTCTCACACACTCTCTCACACACTCTCTCACGCTCTCTCACGCACTCTCTCACGCACTCTCTCACGCACTCTCTCACGCACTCTCACACACTCTCTCACGCACTCTCTCACTCTCTCTCACGCTCTCTCTCACACTCTCTCTCACGCACTCTCTCACACTCTCTCTCACACTCTCTCACACTCTCTCACGCACTCTCTCACGCACTCTCTCACGCACTCTCTCACGCACTCTCTCACGCTCTCTCTCACGCTCTCTCTCTCACGCTCTCTCTCACGCACTCTCTCACGCACTCTCTCACACTCTCTCACGCACTCTCACGCTCTCTCTCACTCTCTCTCACGCTCTCTCTCACACTCTCTCTCACACACTCTCTCACGCACTCTCTCACGCTCTCTCTCACGCACTCTCTCACACTCTCTCTCACGCTCTCTCTCTCACGCTCTCTCTCACGCACTCTCTCACGCACTCTCTCACACACTCTCTCACACACTCTCTCACGCACTCTCTCACGCACTCTCTCTCACGCACTCTCTCACACACTCTCTCACACACTCTCTCACACTCTCTCTCACACACTCTCTCACACTCTCTCACACACTCTCTCTCACACTCTCTCTCTCTCTCTCACACACTCTCTCACGCTCTCTCTCACACACTCTCTCACGCACTCTCTCTCACACTCTCTCACGCTCTCTCTCACGCACTCTCTCACGCTCTCTCTCTCACACTCTCTCTCTCTCTCTCACGCACTCTCTCTCACACACTCTCTCACGCACTCTCTCACACACTCTCTCACGCACTCTCTCTCACGCTCTCTCTCACGCTCTCTCACGCACTCTCTCACACACTCTCTCACACACTCTCTCACACACTTTCTCACACTCTCTCTCACGCACTCTCTCTCACGCTCTCTCTCACGCACTCTCTCACACACTTTCTCACGCTCTCTCTCACACACTCTCTCTCACACTCTCTCTCTCTCTCTCACACACTCTCTCACGCTCTCTCTCACACACTCTCTCACGCACTCTCTCTCACACTCTCTCACGCTCTCTCTCACGCTCTCTCTCACGCACTCTCTCTCACACACTCTCTCACGCACTCTCTCACGCACTCTCACGCACTCTCTCACACTCTCTCTCACGCTCTCT